>NC_051387.1:15928829-15933829 GCF_015228065.2 Penaeus monodon
TCGCGTCCCAAGCGGTTTAAATTTAGAAATTGAAAATGTCTTAAATGGAAAAGAAAATTACTGGCGTACAGAAATAGTTTCACGCCAAGAGAGAGGGAGACGAAAAAGATACAAACACACCACGCACACACACACACACACACACACACACACACACATATACATATTTGTATATATATATATAATATATATATATATATATATATATATATATATATATATATACATATATATAAACTCTCTCTCTAAATATATATTCACACACATACCACACACACACACACACACACACACACACACAAACACACACACACATACATATATATATGTATTAATATATAATATATATAATATATATGTATATATCGGATATATATATATATAGGTATATATATATATATATGCATATGTATATGCATATATATGCATACACACACACACACACACACACACACACACACACAACACACACACACACACACACACACACACACAACACACACATACATATATATATGTATATATATATATATATATATATATATATATATATATATATATATATATATATATATACAAATACACCCACACACATATATATATGTGTGTGTGGGTGTGAATATACATCTAGAGAGAGATTATATATATATACATATATATATATATATATATATATAATATATATATATATATATATATAAGTAGATGCATAAGGGACAGAACGACTCCACTCACGTACGTACATGAGGGTGTAAACAGGAAGTAGGTTAATGAAAACCGGGAACCGCAATCGATTTACGTAACCAATGACCGTAACCGCAAGTGATTAACGTAATCAATGACCGTAACCGGAATCATTAATCATAGTTAATGATGTTCAGCATGCACACCAGACTACCTTACGATCGTTCATGGCGCATCATAGCAGAAAGTAGGCATAATTAAAGTGATTATCATAATCAATGATCGGAACTGGAAATCATTAACCGACTCTAATGATATCTGTCCCTCCTCTCCTCTCCAATACAGGGCGACTGGTACATTAACGCCTTCACCTTACGCATACAACAGGTTAATGACCGCGGAAAGTGATTAACGCAATCAAGACCGTAACCAGAATCATTATCAATGACCGTAACCAAAATCATTAGCACCACACCTGAGGACCCCCTCACCTCTCTCTGAAACCATATGACAGGTACCACAGATGATCCCTCCCCCACCCTTTACCCCAACCCCACACCACCACCCTCTTCCATACACTCCCACCCCCACACCGCAATATTCACCATGTTTAAACTTGTACTGTATCGATAATTACCCAGGTACACACACGGAGTGATCACCCCGCCTAATGAATGAGGCAATAATAATTCCAACCCAATGCCAGGTGTCACAGATGACCCTCCTCCCCTCCACTGGATCGAGAATGACCCTGTGACAGGACGAGCAGTGACAATCCTCTCCTAATGATTCATCTGTTTGGAACTTGTACCTGGATCGGAGAAATGACCCTGTTACAGACGAGGTGACCACCCTACTAATGATTCATCGTGTCTGAACCCTTGTACCTGGATCGAGAAGAATTGACCCGTTACAGGGACGAGTGACCCACCCCTCCTAATGAATATAAAAACGGTCAATAATCAATAATGTACGTTTCCCGAATAAAGTCAAATCACCCATTAGTCCCGGCCGGTTGAGCGGTGATTCGTCTCTTAAAGAAACAACTTATCTAGCTCCATCTCTTGCTGCATATTTGTTTATAGAGAAAGAGCAAGACGGGGAAATCGAGAAGAAAGTTGGGTTGAATTATACCCGTTGCAAGGTTATTTGTGTCCTTTATAATATTTTTCCCGTTCTTTAGGAGACAAAAAAACATATTTGCTAGATAAAATGAAACTACAAGATCATACATACGTAGTCCGAATTAAAAGATAGCAAACTTATCTACACCCGTCTTCTTATAGCATATTTGTAGATGGTGAGAAAGACCATGGCAGGGAAGAAATCGAGAAGTAAAGTTAGTTGGATTATTCCCGTCGGCAAGGGTTATTTGTGTCTTTTCCAATATTTTTCGTTCTTGTAGGAGACAAAACAACATATTTGCTAGATGAAGAAACTATAGAACCAACATTAGTGGTTACCGTTTTGCATAGTTCCTTTTCTTCGTACTATACTTGTAGGGGGGGTACTATAGGACAATTTCGTGGAGGGGGAGTAAATTACTCGAAAAGCTATTAGTCCACCTTCTGTTCAAATTCATCTTTTTCTTATATCATTATAAACAGAGGATCCCTAATCGATGTTACCCTGGTCTTTTATATCAGAAGAGAATTGCACTGTATTGGCGGTGCACAGAGTATAACATATGGGAAAGCTGAACATATTTCCTAGTTGCATTGTAGAGTGTACAAAATTTGAGAGCTGAGGCGGCGAACATTTTAGGAAATATACCGCCTTGACCCTTGAGATTAATTAGCAAAACATAACTGGTTCAGCAAGGGGGATAGGTGGTTGTCTAGTGGTAGGATACTTAAACTGTTCAGATGGAAATAGGGAGGGTGAAAACCCGTCTTGGGTCTCGCAAAGAGCATTGGAAAAACCCTATTTAAATGCTCTTAAAAAGAATAAAACCGGTGACTTTCAACCCTTGTTAGGTAATTTAAACTGTTGTATAAACCTGAAATTTCAAAACGTATCAGATATTGGTTATCGCATTTACATTTACACAGAAAATTTAAGCTTGATCTTGTCATTTTATTGTATTACCGCCTCTGTAGGATGTGTGTTTGTGAAAGTATAATAAAGGACATTGAGTACAACAAGAGTTTAATGATCCTTTTGAGTGAATGGTATTTTTATTAGAAAGATGCCTTTGGGATGTAAGATTAGCTTATCAATCGTCCCGCGAAGTTTAAGAAATTTCTCGTTGTTATTATTATTTAGGGTCTGCACCGTTATATTATGGTTAAACCTGTTGTATAAGCTGCAATTTTCAAAAGTGCGTAGTGGTAGTTATCGCAGTTACATTTACACAAAAAACTAAAGCCTTTATTTTTATCTTATTTGTGTTATCACCTGTTAGGACGCGTGTTTGTGTAAGCTTGAAAGTCATATTAAAGGCATGTTGGGTACAACCAGAGTTTCATGATCCTTTTCCATGAAGTGTAATTTTTATATGAAGATGCCTATTGGGATGTAAGAACGACTAGTATAACATGTTAAAGAAGAGAGGAGTTCGCAAGCATTTATCAAATCGTTCCCGCGGAAGTTAAGGAAATTTATGTTGAGATATCTTAATTAGAGTTGCATCTTTGTTATATTATGCATGCAAAAAATATGGTTCGAGGAGGAAAGTCTATCGCAGACGATAGAGTATCATTTTGGTATTCACCTTGCACTATTTGTGTCTGTGTGTGTGTATGTGTGCTGGTGTGTGTGTGGTTGTGTGTGTGTGTCTGGTTTGTGTGTGTGTGTGTCTGGTTTGTGTGTGTGTGTATGTGTGTGATGGAAATAGAAATAAAGTATATATTGTACACAAGTTTTTATAATCCTTTCAGTAATTGTATTCATATCCCGGTCACGACGAGGGACCAGGAAAAGGTAATTATTGGTCATTAGCAGACCTGTTGTGTGGACCGACGGATGGGGGTTGGGGGGACGGGGGAGGCGTTAGGGTTATTGATTATGGACAGTTTTCATCCTTAGGAGGGGGTGGTCACTCGTTTGTAACAGGGTCAATTCTCAGATCCGGGTACAAGTTCAAAAACACAATGAATATGCGGGGGTGTGGGGTGTGGAGGGGAGGAGGGGTGATGAGGGAGGTGGTCATCAGTGACACCTGGCATCGGGTGGATTATGATTGCCATCATTCATTATGAGGGGTGATCACTAGACGTCAGTGCAGGACTGGTATATCCTCCTTAAGAAGACTTGTGATTTGTTTGTTTGCTTCTATTTTCTACATTATTGCCTTTGGGTATGGAGGAATGAGGGGCAGGGGCGGTAGGAAGGAAAGGAGGGTTGGTTGGAGAGGAGGAGAGGTGAGGGTGAGAGGAACCCTTTCAGCGTGTGTGTATTAGACACCTTTAGAGGGACATGTATGGATTATGAGTTAATCTTAGAAGGATGACATTGGTCTGTAACAGGGTCACTTCCGATCCAGGCTACAAGTGTAAACATGGTGAATTTGCGGGGTGGGCGGTGGGAGGAGTATGGAAAGAGGGTGGTGGTGGTGGTCAACGTGGACCCATCGGCATTGGTTTGGATTTGATGACTCATTCATAGGAGGGGTGATCACATCGTGTGGGTTTAGACATCATTAACTAAGGATTCTGGTACAGTAGTGATTGCGCTTAATCACTTTCGCGGTCATAACAGTGTACACCGCGTTTTATAATCCTGTCAGTTTAATGTATTCTTATCCCGGTCAAGACGAGGAACGGAACGGTAATGATTGAGTCATTAGCAGACCTGTTGTGGACCGACTGAGGGGGTGGGGGGACGGGGGGGGGAGGGCGTTAGGGTTATTGATATGACAGTTTCATTCATTAGGAGGTGTGGTCACTTGTCTGTAACAGGTCAATTCTCGATCCAGGTACAAGTTCAAACACAATGAATCAATTAGGAGGGGTGGTCAATCGTCCTGTAACAGGGTCAATTCTATATCCAGTACAAGTTCAACCACGATGAATCATTAGGGAGGGAGTGGTCACTGTCTGTAACAGGGCAATTCTCGATCACAGGGGAGGGGGGAGGAGGTCATCTGTGACAATGGGAATTGGGTTGGATTATGATTGTGCCTCATTCATTGGAGGGGTGATCACTAGTGGTGTAATGGTTAATTGACGATACAGGTACAAGTTTTAAACATGATGAATATATTGGGTGCGGGGGTGGTGAGGTTATGGAAGAGGGTGGTGGTGGTGGGGTTGGGGTACAGAGGGTGGGGGGAGGGATCATCTGTGGTACCTGTCATATGGTTTCAGACGAGGAAG
>NC_051387.1:15963829-15966329 GCF_015228065.2 Penaeus monodon
AAGGAAAATAGAGGGAAATGAGAAAATTTCTTCTCCTCTCCCCCATATTTACAGATGGAAGGAGAGAGGAGGGAGAGATGGAGGAAAGAAAGGGATGAAAGAGAGGGAGAGAAGGGAATTTCTTCTCCTCTCACCCTTTCTCATTCCCTTCCCTCTCTTCTCTAGGAAGCATGAAATCTCGCGAAGGAAGGGGAAAGGAAGGACTGAGAGAGAATGAGAGAAAATAAATCTTCTCCTCCTCTTCTCCTTTCCTCTCCACTCATTATTTTAGTCTTCTCTCTTTTTTCTCATTCTCTTCTTTAGCAACCGTAAAATCTTGCGATGGAAGGGATAGGAGGGAGGGGTAGAGGGAAGGGCTAATGAAAAAGAGAAAGAGAAGGAATTGTTTCGATTTTTTTCGGAAGGAAGGAGGAATGGAGAAAAGGAGGAAAGGATGGACAAGGAGAGAGAGAAGATTTCCTCTCTATTCCTCTTCTTTCACTTCCTTCGTCCTGTTCTCTAGAGACAATAAGATAAAAGATGAAAGATGAAGAGGTAAGAGAGAGAGAGGAATTCATAAAAAACAGTGGCAGAAGGAAAGAGAAAAGACGAGAATAAAGGAAGAAGAGAAGTGTGAAATAAAAGAAAGAGTAAGAGGGGGCAAGATTGAAAAGACAATTCTCCTCTCCTCTCATCTCTTTTCCAAGGAAGGAAGAAAAGGAGACAGAGAGAGAAGGGAATGAATTGGAGGTAAGAGAGAAGGAGAGGACGTGAGAGGGAGATATCCCTTCCTCTCTTCTTTTCTCATTTCCTCTCTGCGAAGAAAGGAGTAATTGAAGGAAGGAGGGATAAATGGAGATAGGAGGTAAAATGGGAAGGAGAGAGAGGGGAAGAGAAAAAGGGAGAAAGAAATCATTGTATTCTTTTATCTTTCTTCCTCCGTCTTTCCCCTGTTCCCTTTCCCCATCGTCTTTCTCTTGTTACTCTCTCTCTCTCTCTCTCTCTCTCTCTCTCTCTCTCTCTCTCTCTCTCTCTCTCTCTCTCTCTCTCTCTCTCTCTCTCTCTCTCTCTCTCTCTCTCTCTCTCTTCTCTCTCTCTCTCTCTCTCTCTCTCTCTCTCTCTCTCTCCTCTCTCTCTCTCTATCTATCTATCTATCTATCTATCTATCTTTCTGTCTATCTATCTATCTATGTATCTATCTCTTTTATCTACTGTTTTTTCAACATAGATGCCATGCATCTTTAAGGGCCAATTATGCTACTCTATAAATATACGCTGTTTTTGCGCGAATGACAATGCGTAAAGAGAAAGAAGGAAAAAAGAGACAAAGAGAAAGAGGAAAAGAGGGAGGGGAAAAAAACATAAGGATATATGAAATAGGAATATTTCAAATACAGAAAAGAGGCACAGGTATATAAAAGATGAAAGAGGTTTGAAATCGATGATGGATATATGAAAAGATTGAACAGGTAGAGTTTTTTTTTTTAATAAAGATAGGCAGATGTTCAGATTAACGGATCCCAGAAAAAAAAACGGATCGAAATTCTTCTTATTCCAGATTATTCAGATATCAAAGAGGACTGATGTGATGTAATGTTTTCTAATGTGAGCTGAAATTTGCGAAATTCGGACATATTTCTTCTCAACTTCACTAGTTTAAAAAAAAAATGGAGATCTGACAAGTTGATTTTTAGTTGTTGTTTTTTTATCAGGTACACAAGATGGAACTTATAGTCACTCGTTTATTTTTCTCACCTTCTTTCTTTTTCCGCTATTTTTTTTTCCTCTCATTCTAAAACTTATATAAACACACTGAGCGTGCTGAGGTTTGATACATCGTAACTTCATAGGAGGCTAATTCCAATATGACTCTTAAAAACCTAGATTGCTTTCTAAGACTCGAGCAAAAAGTCGGCGCAAGACATTTGTTATTTGTCCCGTCGAGTACTTAGTCTTGAGGGAGTATATTGCGGTAAACTGTTGTTTTTTCTCTTTTTGTTTTTTCTTTTTTTGTTCATTGCAAATTGATATAATGCATGAATAAAACAGAAATTACGTCCTAACCTTTTAAAAGTATTTCCATGTGTTTGCGATTTTCCTCAAGTTAAACAACCTTATTGCACGCTTCTCACTAAGTATGATTCAATAGGCGAGAGGATTTTATTAGTATTATTATTATTATTTGCCTTTGTTGATCTGTTGTTTCCTAACTGAGAATATTATTATATCATTATAGATTTTATATGTTTAGTCTAATGTTCATCCCTAATTCTCATACTTTAACTATACACAATGAAAAACAATTAATGAAAAAGCAGGTAAATCATGCTATCATAGTTATCAGCTCAGCAAATACTGAGATTAGGTTTAGCAGCCTTCGATAGTCTGACCGGATGTGTAAAGGATACCTTCCTTTTATGTAGACCAGATCATCAATATAACGAAAGACGGCAAAAAAGGATAGTATTTCATTACAGTGATCCTCTGATTTACCCGTTTTGAGACGCTGCACAGTTTGTGT
>NC_051387.1:15976329-15983829 GCF_015228065.2 Penaeus monodon
ATTACCCTCTATTCATAATCACTATATCTTCTTTGTCCTTCTGTGACGCAAAGCTACACTAGATTGTTAAATCATACTAAAATAAAGAAAAGCGAATATTAGAATGGAAATTATGTAGATCTATTGTTGTTTAATCTCTCTCTCTACTAAGCTTGATACACGTATTTATCTTGTTTTTTTATTATGGAAAAGTGCATGATACCAACTCGGTAAAAGCAAGTGATTAAAACGACATGATATCTTTTATTATGGTTATCAGAAAACGAAAATTACTATATTTGTGATGCTAAACTTCTTTCTTTTTCTTCTTCCTTTTGTTTTTCTTCCTCTTCTTTTTCTTCTTCTTCCTCATCCTTTTTCTTCTTCTTCTTTTTCTACCTTTTAAATTATTCATATTTTTCTCCGTCTTCTTCTTCCTCACCTTCTTCTCAACCCGAACAAGGTCACAAACAGAAGGGCATTAAATCGCGTCCGGCAACTACCTCGTCCTTCCTCGGGAAAAGAGTCCTTTTTGGGGGATTCGAAATTGCGCTCGCTCAGTCCTTAACCCATTCAACAACGGTGGCGAGGAGTAATCTTAAGAATATGGAGGAGTTGCTTTTGTAGACATGTAGATATTGTGGTGTGTGTGTGTGTGTGTGTGTGTGTGTGAGAGAGAGAGAGAGAGAGAGAGAGAGAGAGAGAGAGAGAGAGAGAGAGAGAGAGAGAGAGAGAGAGAGAACACCATTAGTATCGTATTAACCACTGCTTTCTAAAATGAAAGAAAGAAAAAACAGTTACATCCTGATATTCATTTTCAGTTATGAGATGATTTTAATCCATTACTGCTCATTTTCTATATCATATTTTTAATTTCTCGTTTTTTTTTTTTTTTTTTTTGTCTTACTGATTTTTATTAAAACATTGAAAACGAAATTCAATAAAAATCATTGTATACATGCATAAAAATTAGATCGAAATATTATGAACGAAATGAAAAGACGATTATAAAATTTTCTGGAAGGTTCTCTGGACACTTATTAGAACTGTTTAGATTAGCAGATGAATAGATAAAGGTTGTAAGTTGCAGCCCACGCACACGCAGAGCACGTACGACCATACGAATGAACGTAAACACACACACTCAATACAATATAACACACACATAACCCAAATGCACCCACATATGTACAAACACTAGACATTACATGATTAACAACTTATGATTGGTAAACTTCCTCACGTACCATCTCTTTTAACCAGCATCTTTTCCTCTATTTTCAAACTATGGTAACACAGCCTGTTATAAAAGTCCCACTAGTATCCATACCGCTACCGTATTCACAATGACACTAGCGCCGTGATAAAAAAGAAAAGATAGATAGATAGGTATCACTAAGTTCATAAGAATACCAAGGCCCCACAAACGTGTTTACTAAAACGTTTGCCCTCAGTGTGTGTTGCTGGAGAGCTCAGAGCAGGCAGATCGATACCGTGCTAAATCCCTGGCATGGTAACAGGTCATTTGTCGAATGCATAGGACCTCTGTACCGTTATAGGTTGCATGTATATGGGTTAATCAGTAAATGAGTAGGCTGATACAAAGAATAATAGATATGTGTAGGTTGATCGATATGTTGGTAGATAGGTTGATGCATTGCTGTATTGCTTCATTGGTTAGGCTGATAATAAACGGAGAGATAGATGAATGGTTAAATAGATACATCTGTGTGTGTGTGTGTGTGTGTGTGTGTGTGTGTGTGTGTGTGTGTGTGTGTGTGTGTGTGTGTGTGTGTGTGTGTGTGTGTGTGTGTGAATATAGATAGATAGATAGATAGATAGATAGATATATAGATAGATAGATGGATAGATAGATAGATAGATAGATAAATAGATAGATAGATAGATAGATAGATAGATAGATAGATATAGATATAGATATTTCTTTCATTCTCTAATTCTTTGTCTATATATATATATATATATATATATATATATATATATATATATATATATTACTAACTATCTATCCATTCATATATCTATCAATATATCTATCAATTATCTATCCACTAATCTGTTATCTATTTGCGAATTTATATATCTATCTACACATCTTTGCAAAGTCCAATGACCTAATAAACTACGAGCTCTCCTTGCAATGCTCACAAACGTTACAATACTTTAGGCAACAGATAAGTCATAACAAAATTATTTAATTTGGCTAATATCATTTCTATCCATAGATTTAACTAACAGAGTTCAATACTGGCACACCAGCGATCTAGCTGTCTATCATTATACATATTTATCTATCTATCTATTTGTCTATCTGTTTGTCTATCTGTTTGTCTATCTATCTATCTATCTATCATTTCTATCTATCTGTTATTTGTTACTATAATATGATTATCATATATGTTATATTATATAATATATATATATATATATTGTTATTAGTATATATATATTAGTATATGATATGATTGATTAATATATATTGTGTTTGTTTTGGTTGGTTTGTATAGTATATAATATGTTATATATATAAATAATTGTTATTATATTATTATGTGATTTGTGTTGTTTTATATTTAGTATATATTTTATTATAGTATATTTGTGTATATATATATATATAGATAGATAATATAATAATATAGATAATATAATATAATATAATATATATCTATCATTACCTAATTCTTTGTCTATATATATATATATATATATTAATATCTATATTTATATATTATACATTTATGCGTCTCTATCTAACTGGGTAGTTAGTTACTTCTATGTCTACCTGTCGATATTTGTCTCCACTCTATCTTTCTATGAAACTATCAAATATCTGCGATGTCTATGATATATATATAATTAAATACTATATAATAATATAAATATATATATAATTAGTGTGGTATGTGTGTGGTGTGTTGGTGGTGTTGTGTTTGTGTGTGTGTGATGTGGTGTAGTTTACAGTAATGCTATCTACATTATATATATATATATATATATATATTATGTATGTATGTATGTATATGTATGTATGCGTGTATATACATATATAGATATAATCTCAATCACCTGTTACGTCCTGTACGACACATTCCACCCTGTATTATAATAAATATGATAATGAATATGATAATAATCATTCTCATAAGCCTGATGGCAACTGAAAAAAAAAGCTGAAGCGCAGTGTCGGTAATTTCCTGAATAAAATTAAATAAATAAAAACATTCGTGTTGTAAATATACATACAGTTAACATTTAACGTGTTTGATACTACTGATCCTTCTACATTTTTTTCAACATTTATCTAAAAGTATAAAAGGTTGACAAAAATCGTATATCAACATTACCGGATTTACTTAAAGGAAATATTAAGAAGAAGATGAAGAAAATAAATACATCCTTTAAAAGAATATCTGCTAAAACCACAAGAACTTCATATTATGTTTCTGTATTTAGATTAAAGTTTCTGAAAATTAATATGGAGAATGTACAAACTAAATAACTTACTTTGTTTGGATTTATTCCGCTGCAATACAGTGGCACAAAATTCAAAATCTATTGAGATTCAAAGAAAAAGATTCAAAAATTCAAAAAAAGATTCAAAATCTATTGTTTACATGGAACAGGATCCAAAAAGATTCAAAAATTTTAAAAAGATTCAAAATCTATTGAGTACATGGAATAAGATTTTTAAAAATTCAAAAATTCAAAAAAGATTCAAAATCTATTGAGTACATGGAATAAGATTCAAAAAGATTTTTTTTAAAAATCAAAATCAAATAATTTTAAATTCAAAATTCAAAAGATTCAAAACCATTGAACAGGAATAAGATTCAAAAAGATTTAAAAAGAATCAAATCATTGAGTACATGGAAAAGATTTTAAATACAAAATTAAAAAGATAAATCATGGCGAACAAGTTTTCAATGGCTCAGGTTAGGTGTTTTCCTGGGAGAATATTATTATCATTACCAATATAATTGCCATTATCATCGTCATCAATATTATTATCATCATCATTATCATCATCACCATTATCTTCTTCGTTATACTCATTATCATCATCATCATCATCATTATCATCATCATCATTATTGTTATTATTATTAATGTTATTATTAATAATTGTTACTATTATGATTACTATTTCTCTTAATGATATTATTATTGTAATTATTAAAGAGAGAGAGAGAGAGAGGAGAGAGAGAGAGAGGAGAGAGGGAGAGAAGGAGAAGGGGAGAGGAGAGAAGAGAGAGAGAGAGGAGGAGAGGGAGAGAGGAAAGAGAAGAGAGAGAGAGAGGAGAGAGAGAGAGGAGAGAGAGAGAGAGAAGAGAGAGAGGAGAGAGAGAGAGAGAGAGAAAGAGAGAGACGAGGAACAGAGAGAGACAGAGAGAGAGAGAGAGAGAAAGAGAGAGAGAGAGAGAGAGAGACAGAAAGAGAGAGAGACAGAGAGAGAGAGAGAAAGAGACAGAGAGGAGAGAGAGAGACAGAAAGACAGACGAAAATACAGGGCAAGACAAGATCCGCCCGCAAGATCCGCCCGCAGCATCCAAACGCCCCTTCCTCCAATCAGGGTAAAACGCCGTCAACAGCCCTATTAGCATTCCTTCCTCCTCCGGCCGCAGCGAAGACAGGAAACCCGAATAAAACATCACGCACTTGATGCTCCCGCCGCGCGAAACCTGGCGAGGAAAACCCGTAGAGTGTGGCAGGTGCAATGGACTGGAATCTGGGAGGGTCTATTGTGCTTCGCCGGAAGGGGCTTTGCGGTCTCACTTTTCCTTTCTCTGCGCTGCGAAATGTCTCCTCGTCTATTCTCCTCTTTTTTGTTTCGTCCCTTCCCTTCTCTTCTTCGTTCTCCGTCTGTCTCTTCTCAGGGCTCTATCTCAGTCCTTTTCTACTTTCTCTCTACTTTTTTTTTTGTTCTTTCTACTCACTTACTGTAATTTTTACTAAGGCGTTTCTATCTTGTTCCTTCGTCTCTTTCTGACTCGATATTTTCCTCTTTTTTTTCTCTTTTTTCTCTCTTATCCTTCTTTATTTCCTTTCTACTCCATCGCTTTTACCTTCTTCTGCTTTTTCTCCTTCCTCTAAGTCTTTCCCTGGTCTTCTTTCTTTTCTTCTTCCTCATTTTCCCTTTATTTTCTTCTTTCTCCAAGCTATCCACCTCTTCCTTTCCGCTTTTGCGAAATAATTTATCTATCGCAGTCAAAAGTTGCGAAAACAATTTTATTCCATGCTCAGCTTTTTTCTTAAATACGGATTTTGGTTTGTTATTTCATTCTTTGATTAATTATCACTGCACTGAAGTTTATCATGTGACATCTAATTCGTTCTCATATCATTAGATTTCGATTAAAGTTGAGCCAAGATTTACAAGTGAATCTGCCTCAGTTTCTGAAAATTATGTCTTCGAAATTAACTATCAAGGACAAACGGAGCAACATATTTTTTGTTATACTTTTGTTATTGCGAGCCTTTGTGCAAAAATGAAATAGCACTTTTGTATCTAGTCTGATTTAACTGCTATACATTATATAATATGTCATTTGTATTTTATTCCATTTATTTAATCATTTATTTTTCTATATAATTATAAAGGTCTCTGTACTTCAAATGTGATCTTTCAATGTGAATAATTCGTTAAATGGAAAGCGAATAAAAATGAATATAACAAAACCCAAATTCAAAATAAAACTCATATTTCGACTTTGGCAAAATCATTTAGTATAAAGAAAACAATTCGAGGATGTGATCTCTTGACATTTATATCAGATCATCTAGCTTCGACATTTCTTGATTGGGTCTATTTCAACAATGAAAATCTCTAAGAATGGATTTCCAGCGCTCTCCAAATAGCAACTTGGTAGATGCAGGCCTACCAGTTTTATGTCACATTATTACTATTAGTAGAATGATTGTCATTATTAATATCATTATTATTATTATCATTTTTATTTATTTTAATGTTAAAATCATTATCATTCTTTTAATTGTTATTATTATCATTATCATCATTACTGTTATTGTTTTTTTATTATTATTATTATTACTATTATTATTATTATTATCATTATTATTATTATTATTATTATTATTATTATTACTGTTGCTATTATAATTAGTATTATTACTATTATTATCATTATGCTCTGTTTCCTCAGATCAGGGCAAGCGTATGATTTCATGTTGATACAGTCCATCACATAAAAGACAAAGATTAATTTTCTTAACGGGAGAATAATTATAGTAAAACAAATTTAAATGTAAAGAGTTAATAAAAAGAAGCCATTTTGAATGAGGTCGATTTTTTTTAGAAATTACAAATAGCAAAAATAGCAGACGAGGAAAGAAGACGCAATAAACTCATATGTAATCTTTCTCTAATAAAAATAAATATATGAATAAATGAAAATAAAAGAAAAATAAGCATGAATACATCTTAGGCCAGAGAGAACAGAAAGAACAGAGAAAAGTCACTGATAATGAAAAAGCAAGCAAGACGGCAGACAAAAATGAAAATCAAATAGATATACATTCACTGTGTCTTCTCTGTCGTTATTTTCTTTCTTCAGGTACTCTCTTTCTCTCTTTCTCTTCCTCGGTTATCTCTTTTTTTCATTCTAAGTTTTCATTCGGTCGTGTGTGGGAGTTTGTATGCATCTATGTATTTATCTATCTATCTGTTTATTTATCTATCTATCTCTCTGTTTCTCTATGTATCTACTGCGTATTTATTTATTCGTTTCATTCATTCATTGCTATATATATATATATATATATATATATATTATATATATATATATATATATATATTATATATATATTATAGATTTGTTTATATTATGATATTTATGTGTGTTGTTGTGTGTGTGCGTGTGGGTGTGTGTGTGTGTGTGTGTGTTGTGTAGTTGTTTTTCTTGATTATGTTATTATTATATGATATTTATACTTATATATTATGTATAGTATTATTATATATAATTATATTTCTTTGATTATTATATATATATATATGGATAGTATTATACATATGTATTATATTATATATAATATAATATATACACATATATATGCATATATAATACATACATATATATATATATATATATATTATATACATTATATATATAATATATATATATATATAATATATGTGGTGTTGTGTGTGTGATGTGTGTGTGTGTGTGTTGTGTGTATTGTGTGTGTGTTGTGTGTATTGTGTGTGTGTGTGGTGTGTGTATGTGTGTGTGTGTTGTGTGTGAGTGCGTGCGTGGGTGAGTGTGTGTGTGTGTGTGTGTGTGATGTATAATATGTTTTTTTGATTAAAGAAAATATACATATTATGAAATAAATATATCAAATCTATTTTTATATAGTAGATATTTATATATATAATATCTATTATAATATAACATAAATATATGGATGTTATGTAACGTTTATGTTTATCTCTTTAATATAATACTACATATTACTTATACTACAGATATTATTATA
>NC_051387.1:16051329-16056329 GCF_015228065.2 Penaeus monodon
AGAGGGAGGGAGAGAGAGAGAGACAGAGAGAGAAAGAGGGGGGGGAGTGAGGGAAGGAGAGTTAAAGAGAGAGAGAGAAAGAGATGTGTGTATATATATATATATATATATATATATATATATATATATATATATAGATAGAGAGAGAGAGGAGAGAGAGAGAGAGAGAGAGAGAGAGAGAGAGAGGAGAGAGAGAGAGAGAGAGAGCAAGAAATAAAGAGAGAAAATATGTTCCGAATGAACTACGGAAAGTACAATATCACAAGTGTGAAAAGGATTTGGGGGCGTGGGTAAGCTTACGTATCAGCTCCGGTGAAAATATCGAGAAAAGGCACAAACCGGCATGGCTACAGTCAAATGAACATTTGAATACAAACACTTGTGAGTCCCCATTTAGAATATGGTCAGTGTAACTGGCCACCTTACGAACCTATCACCTAATAATGACAACTAAGTAAATATCCGATGCTTGTGGGTAATATATGATACTGGCTGGTTGGTGACGCGCTGAGATGACTGACACTGCCGCCCGACGAGTTACCGTTCCTTGAATAATTTACTTCTCCTCCCACGGTCTCTGAGTAGTTTTGAGTTATATAATGATATAAGATGCCTTTAGCTTATGCAAACTGTAATTTGCTGTCTGCTGTGCCCTATATTGGATGTCTTTTTTTATACATGCTATAAAAATTTGCAATGAATAGTCTTCATGCCCACTCAACCAGAATGTAATAAACGTTTAACCTTTGTTATGTACTTGCCAAAGTGTTCATCATTTATGAAGCATTATTGCATAGAAGGACAAGTCTGATTATACACTTGAATACGCGTAATAACAAGTACTCAGCCGGGGAGAGAGGTATAGTTTTTGAGTCAACGATGACAATAAAACCAGACTTCTTAAAACACATATATCAACTATGTGTCCGAGGTCTAAAGATGTTGCCTTGTAAAAGTACCCGCAAGGCGAGTATACAGTGAACAGTGGTGTGTTATAATTGGCAAATCTACCGCAAATACCTCGCCGGCTTATAGAACAGTCCACAGTGTGTTCTCTGACCCAAGTCACTCGTCGACACACAGTAAGGAGTTAGTAGCTTCAGTGTAAATTCGCCGACTCGAAAGGATAAACTCTTCGAGGGAGAAAAGACCCCAGAAAAGGGCCTATTCTGTACTTACAGTATCTCGAGGAAGATCCGTACTTTTGTCAGATAAGAAATACGAAGTTGGGAAAGTTGCAAAGATGGATGATATATTCTCTGCAGTCTTAGTAGTCGGACCGATTAACTTGTATCTACGAGATTTCATGCTTAGGATACCATTGATCGGAAAAGAAAAGGAGTATGATAATATCACAGAACGATGTAGAATTTTGTCTGTAAAAAGGATAAAAAATATTAGATTTTGAGAGGAACGTAGTAGGAGGTCGAAAAGGAAAATAGATATAATCCTGATTATTATAACTACATTAAACAAAGTTTTGTCAAAAAGTTAGAAAGCTTTCTGACGGATATACAATACTCGAGTTAGATTTATTCTGGAAAATCCGCACTGTTGGGAACTGCTATTGGAAAAGTCATCCAAATCTGAGTTTGTTTTTTATTATTTGATAATAAAGTGGTTTGCTGGTAACAGAACAGAACTGATACCGGTGCCTCGGAAAGGGTGATAGATAAGATCTTGATAATGGTATTAATTAACTAATATTGACAATTAAATGTTATGATAATAATAAACACAATAATGACAATAAGTGATAAGTGGATAATCAAAAGGCATATAGAATTGATCAGAATTGATAAAAAGAATTTTGAGATTCCGAGTATTTGCAACAAACAGCACATTGATTCGTTTTCCATTTGCAGTTAAGAGTAAAAATGTGTGCAAATACGAGTTTAAAGACATAATCAACAATGGCTATGCAGTAACTGATTTTAGACCCAATACTCACTATGGTTTGGGTAATGTTATTAAGGTTAAATAATTTCATCTTTTTAAATTATGTGTGAAATCAGATTTATATTACAATAATGCCAAAAGCAGAAACACGCAATGATATTTTGCCAATAGATAGATAAGTCTGTTATCCTCTTATCAGCATCTGTGGCATTAGAAAACAAATTTTATTTTTGTGATTAGGTATCTTCATATCTTAAGGGAATATCTGTGATGTGATCAAAAGAGTTTAAACTCCCCCCAAAAAAAGTTGCAAGTGTGATTTTGTAATTTTTGTTTCAATAGCATTTTATTTTTACGATCTGTCTCGGAAAAAAAAATATATGTATGCGTGAAAAGTTTAACATTAATGACATAATGGAAAATGCTGACCTGCTATTTCTGCTGTCACGTCGGTATTTCAAGTGAAAGAGTATCTACTTATTACTTATTTCAGTATGAAAAAGGCAAACGACATTTTTTTCTTTCTTTCTTTTTTCATTATCTAGATGTATGTTCTCTCTCTCTCTCTCTCTCTCTCTCTCTCTCTCTCTCTCTCTCTCTCTCTCTCTCCTCTCTCTCTCTCTCTCTCTCTCTTCTCTCTCTCTGAAATGTATTATTATTGAGCATTTTAATAATCTTGAATCCATATGACAGAAGTAAGCGCAATGTACACAAGAAGGTAAGTCCACGCACATAGTGTTGAAGTTTCAGTAGAAGTTCTGCCATTGTCTGTGTATGAGAGAGAGAGAGAAAGAGGGTGAGAGAGAGAGAGAGAGAGAGAGAGAGAGAGAGAGAGAGAGAGAGAGAGAGAGAGAGAGAGAGAGAGAGAGAGAGAGAGAGTTGTTGAATTGTTCGTAAACTCTGTAGTTCACACATTGTCACATTACTTCAAACTTAGTAGCAGACAGCTTAAGAGTATTTCATACGTAATATGCAGCTTTATTTTCCGGGTATTTTGCTTCATTCTTCGTCGTTACACGTACTATTTTATTCAAAATTTTATCACGGTTAACAAACACAGTGCTTCTTGGAACGTAAAAGCCCTGTAGATGTTGTTACAGAAATTCTTTTTACTTTATTGTGATTTTGATTGGTCGACAATAATTTCTAGCATAAAAAATTATAAAAATAATAGTCATGAAAAGACATTAGCAACGCGTCGTGTATTACTTCAAAGATACTCTCTCTCTCTCTCTCTCTCTCTCTCTCTCTCTCTCTCTCTCTCTCTCTCCCTCCCTCTCCCTCTCTCTCTTTATGTGTCTTCTTTTCTCTCTCATTATCACCATTAGCATGACTGACGGCAATCTTGCCGAAGCGTTCATTGCGACAAATGTAGAAAAGGTAAAGGCAAAAAATGTATCTTGGAAAATATAATCGATTACATCAACTACATCTCTTGTACTGTGAAGATATTCATTCTCATTCATTTCTTCTGTATAAACAGGGTATTCTTATCTTCTTCGCTCACTATCACCGTCGTCATTACGTCACTCCTAACATTTTATGCATATGTACAAATAACAGCTTATACTATAATCTGCCGCGCTTTGTTTATAGACTGTAGTTCCATTAGCAGAACGTAATAAAGACAAGAAAGATTACGTTGAGGTAATGTTGTAGATAAGCTGTTTGAATTCCTAAATCTTAAGATGTCTACTATTTACAAGTCATGTGTAAATAGGTACGAACAAATTGAATTGCTTTCATATAATGCTTTTGTGCACTAATTTTCGAACGATAATTAGTAACAGTACTCGGAATAACAGTACACAAAATCATCTGGCTTATTTTATTGTTACAAAAAGTCATTTTAACTAAAATGAAGGATTTACTCTTGATTACAATACGTCAAAAGTAATATGTTGATTTTAAATATGTATACACACACACACACACACACACACACACACACACACACACACCACACACACACACACACACACACACACACACACACACACACACACACACAACACGTTTTACGCTGTCGCAGGTCTATCTAAAATCACGCCCCAATTGGGACCACGTTCAAAATGATATATCTACCATTAATTGGATGGATATTTACAGACCAGATGGCCCTGTCATCTCTTACCTCCAAACCCACTGACATTATTGGTGGTAGGATTCCTTTTAAGATTCTTAAGTCACGCTCCAGAGAAAAATCATGGTTTACTGCAGAATGCACAGAGGCTCTGCGGAATAAACAATCCGCTTGTAGATTATGGTCCCCTGCTCGTTCTGATATTTCTTGGGATAATTATAATTATAATAATCAACTGGTTGAGGTTCTCACAGGTACATCCTAAACTCATGATTGGTAGGCTTCCTTAAAATCTGGACTGATGGGGAATTTGCTTCTCATCCATCAGAGAAAGTTGAAATATTTTCTGATTTCCTTTCAAGCGAACAGAATAGTAACGAGTAGTTCTACCCCATACTTGTTTTCCCGCACCTAAAATAACATCTTTGTATTTAGGTCTTGTTTTATCTAAAGTGTTTGAAAGGATTGCTAAACGCCTCTTCTCTTTCTTTAATGACCATAAATTGCTGTCAGCTACTCAGTTTGGTTTAAGGGGAAAAACAATTGGTACCTGTGATGCGCTTTTGACTTTGGTGCATCATATTCAGGCTTCGCTGGACTCAGGGTCATTACAAGGCTTGTTTCCCAAAACTTTTCTTCTACCTTTGATGTAGTCAGCCATAAGGCTCTCCTTTTAAACTCCTTTTAAAGTCTGTAGGAATCAATGGCACATTTTGTAATATTCTATCAGATTCTTTATGAGGCAACAACGTGTTGCTATTGATTGGCATTCTAGTGTTTAATATGTCAAGTCTTGTCCTACTTCTTAGCTTTATACCAGTGATAGGTATCATGGGGTTATGCTGATGACTCTTCCTTATTTTACCGTATCCCTGAAACTCAGAGTAGATCCGATGCTGCCACTCAGTTGAATGTTGTTTTAGAGCTGATCTCTTCTTGGTGCAAGTGTTGGGGAATGGAGTTAAATCCTGTTAAACCAATAGCATAGTTTTAGCCGTTCAAGAACCTGCAATCCACT
>NC_051387.1:16061329-16063642 GCF_015228065.2 Penaeus monodon
CGCCGACTCGCTTTCACTCTGAGATCCCGACCAAATGCAAAATGGAAAATGCATCGTTGAGAATTCGGAATGTGGTGACTATGACTGTGGCTATCAGTGCATTAAGCTTTTAGTCCGCTTTTATTTTGTCTCTTTCTTTCTTTCTTTCTTTTTTTCTTTCTTTCTTTCCCCTTTTTTTCCTTTCTTTCTTTTCTTCTTATTTTTTTATGTGTATCTGTTTGTTTGTTTTTCTTTTAGATCGCGTTTATTCGAAGCATCATTATTCCTTCTTTGGGTATGTTTTCAATAACAGAGTTATTGTTTTCCCTTTGCTCGGGGGTCGCGTTAGTGGGGGGGCATCTCTAATACCCCCACGACTATAAGGGAAAAGAAAATCTGCAGAATATAACACATAATACATAAAACACCTTGAAAAAACCACGTTTCAGTTTTGTCGAGAACAAACATATTACGTCCCAACCAAAAAACCATCTTTTGTATCCCAATAAGGCCTTTTACTTTTTAATTAGGGCCAAAAAGAGATGTTATATTATTTTCAATTATCGTTTTTTCATTATCGTTATAATTATTATAATTATTATTATATTATAATTATTATTTTTTTATATTTAGTAATAATTTTGATATGATAATTTTTTTAATAATGAAAAAAGTAATGTAAAATGTAAAAGTGAAATAATAATAATAATAATGAAAAATAATAGTAAGAATAAGATAATGATAATAAGATAATAATAATTTTAATAAAACAATAATAAAAATATAATAATAATAAAATAGTAATAATAACGATAATAAAATGTAATAATAACAATAATATAATAATAAGACAATGATAAGATAAAGATAATGATAATATTTTCGCCCAGGTCCTTCTGTTTCGGAATCGGGTTGCCTAGTTGCCTTTTTTTTTTTTCTTCTTTTTTGTTCCTCTTCATTTATCAATTTTTCAAAGAAGGTTTTTATTTTTTCCATTCTAAACTTAATTTAATTTAAAACACACATACACACCCCACACAATACACACCAACACACAACACACACACACACACACCAATATAAATAATAAAATATATAAAAATAAAAAAAATAATAAATAAAAAAAATTTTTTTTTTTAAAACTATATAATTTTTATAAAATTTATATATTTTTTTTTTATAATAATAATTAAATATAAATAAATTATTTTTTATTATATAAAAAAAAAAAGAAAATAATATAAATTTAAATTTTAAAATATTATATATAATAAATAATATTATATATACAATTAATATCAATATATAAATAATTTAAAATTTTTATAAAAATATAAATATAATATAAATAATATAAATATAATTATGTAATATAATATATAATAAAAATATAATATTATATCTTCTTCCTTTAACGGTAGGTTCAGTCTGAGCCCCCGTGGTCACAGCATGATACTTAATTGTAGTTTTCATGTTGTGATGTCTTGGAGTGAGTACGGGGTAGGGTCCCATTTCCCTTTTCCCAACGGAGAGTCCCGGTGGTACCTTTTAGGTAATCATTCTCTCTATTTATCCGGGCTGGGACCAGCACTGACTTGGGGGTGGCTTGGCCACCCAGTGGCTAGGTAGGCACTCGAGGGGGAAATCCTTTCCCAAGGAAACAACGCGCCGGCCGGTGAAATCGAACCCCTGAAAATCAGATTGCCATATATATATATATATATATATATAATAATATAATAATAATATAAATATATAATATATATATATAGATATATTTTATAAAGGATAGAAATGATAACATATTTAAAAAAATAAATATAGAAACTATATGATAATAATTAATATTTATAAAAGATAGATATATATATACAAAATATATATATATAAATATATATATAGAAAGATATATATGAATTTATAGACAATATATAATATATATAAAAAGATATAGATAGAAATATATAAATTTATATAATAAAATGATATAGATAGAATACAAAGAATTAAAATAAGAAAATATAGAGATAGATAATAAGATATATAAAGTATAATTATATAGAATAATAATATAAAATATATGTAGATATAATATAGAGATAGATAAAATAATATAATATATATATAAATTAAATATGTATAGATATAATATATATATATATATATATATATATATATTTTAATATATATTATATATATAATATAATATTAAAAAATTTTTTTTAATTATATATATAGAATAATATTATTTAAAAAATTAAAATAAAATTTTAAAATATAGAATATTTTTTATATAACTTTTTAAAATTTATATATATATATTATATATAATAT
>NC_051387.1:16063742-16073742 GCF_015228065.2 Penaeus monodon
TTTTTTTGCATTTTTTTTGTAAAAAAATAACACTTATACTATAATCTGCCGCGTTTTTTGTTTATAACTGTATTCCATTAGCAACGTAAAAAAGACAAAAAAGATTACTTGGGGTAATGTTTAGATAATGTTTGAATCCAAAAATTTAAGATGTTACTATTTCAAGTCATGTGTAAATAGGTACAAAAAAATTAAATTGCTTTCATATAATGTTTTTTGTGCACAAATTTTCGAACGATAATTAGTAACAGTCCCGGGAATAACAGTACACAAAATCATCGGGGCTTTTTTATTGTTAAAAAAATTCATTTTTAAAATGGGAGGATTTACCTTTTTTAATACTCAAAAAATATTTTTTGTTTTTAAAATATGTAAAACACACACAAAAACACAACCACACACACCCACACAACACCCACACCCCACACACCCCACACACACACACACAACACACACACACCAACCACCATACACACAAACCGTTTTACGCTGTCGCGGTCTATCAAAAATCACGCCCCCAATTTGGGGACACTTAAAAATGATTATCTCCCATTAATTGGATGGATTTTTACAGACCAATGGCCCTGTCACTCTTACCTCCAAACCCCTGAACATTTTGTGGAATTCCTTTTTAGATTTTTAAATCCGCTCCAGAAAAAAATCAGGGTTTAAAACTGCAGAATGCACAAGGCCCTCTGGGGAAATAAAAAATCCGCTTGAAATTTAGGGTCCCCTGCTCGTTCTATATTTTTGGGGGGAAATTAAAATTTAATAAACTGGTTGAGTTCTCACAGGTACAGCCAAAACTCATACGGGTATTTCCCTTTAAAAATCTGGACTGATGGGGAATTTGCTTCTCATCCATCGAGAAAGTTGAAATATTTTCTGATTTCCTTTCAAGCGAACGATAGTAACGAGTATTTCTACCCCATACTTTTTTTCCCCCGCACCTAAAAAACATTTTTAGATTTGGTCTTTTTTTATCTAAAGTGTTTGAAAGGTTTGCTAAACGCCTCTTCTCTTTCTTAAAATGACCATAAATTGCTGTCACTACTCATTTTGGTTAAGGAAAAACAAGGGGGGACCTGTGATGCGCTTTTATTTGGGCTCATATTCAGGCTTCGCTGGACTCGGGGTCATACAGGCTTTTTCCCCCAAAATTTTTTTCTTTTCTACCTTTGATTAGCACCATAAGGCTCTCCTTTTAAACTCCTTTTAAAGTCTGTAGGAATCATGGCACTTTTGTAATATTCTTTTGATTTTTTATGGGGAAACAACGTGTTGCTATTGTTTGGCATTCTGTTTTTAATATTCAAGTCTTGTCCTACTTCTTTTTTTAACCAGTGAAGTATATTGGGGGTTATGTATGACTCTTCCTTATTTTACCGTATCCCTAAACTCAAGTAGTCCGATCTGCCACTATTTTAAAGTTTTTTAGAGCTGCTCTCTTGGGGCAAGTGTTGGGGGAATGGGGTTAAATCCTTTAAACCCCAAAAGCATGTTTTAGCCGTTAGAACCTGCAATCCATACATCTTGATATCAAAGACGGCCAATCATCACTCAAAATTAAGACATTAAAATTACCTTTTTAATTTTAGTTCTAACTGACTTCAGGGATCATAGCAAACAACCCCTCCCCCCTATTTCCTAGCAGGGTGATTTTGAGGGAAAAATTGACCATTTTCAATGATAATAAGATATTGAAATAAATTCTTTTACTTTATTTTTTTTTGATATTGCTGCCCATTAAGATATCGGGGTTTTTAACTCATTTAAAGCTTTTGAACCCTTTTTTTTTTAACAAAATCAAGATTATTTACCTAACCTTAATAAAGCGACTTGAAAATCGTAATGGTTGGGGCTCTGACTGTAAAACTTTGGATTGTTAACAAATGAACATCCTTTTCATGGGGCTTGTGGCGAATGAACGCGCTCTTTTTTTAGCCACCTTTTTTCCCCAACCAAACCCATTTTTCCCGGACATTTTTCCCTTCTATGCTAAAGTATGGAATTTACTTCTTTAACGATATTGTTTCTGAAGTTACTATTGGAAATTGAAAAAAAATTTTCCCATTATTATACAGAATTTTGTCTTTTTTTTTTTCCTTTTTTTTTCTTTCTTTTCTCTTCTCTTGACCCTTTCGTCTTTTTTTCCTTCCCCTTCCATTTTTTATAATATTAATATACACCGCCCCTTCCACAAAAAAATAAAACCAGAACGCAACCACAAAAACACACACACACACACCCCCACCAACCCCCCACACACACACCCACAAAAAAACACACACACACACACCCCACAACACACACATACCACAACTACATACATACATACATACATCATAATAAAATATATATTATATATATATAATATATATATATTATATATATATATAAATTATTATAATTTTATATAAATTTCATATATTTATAATATATTTATATATATAATATATAATAATATCATATGTTATATCATATACTGTGTGTATAAGTGTGGTTGGTTTTGTGGTGTGTCATATATATATATATTTAATTTATTTTTTTATATTTTAAATTTTATTATATTAATTTTTTTATTAAATTTTTTATATATAAGAGTTAAAGTATTATATGTAATTTAAAAAATTTTTAAAATTTTAAATTTTTTATTATTTTTAATTTATTATTTAATTTTTATTATTATTAAATTTTTAAAAACCAAAAAAGACTTGTAATGTCGGTGTAAATTTAAGGTAATTTGTCCAAAAATTTTTTACATTTTGCGGAGTTATTTCGTCAGAAATAGGAAAATATTCAAAAACACTGACAAAAAACCTCAAAATTTTTCACCCCAAGAAAAAAAAAACTTGAAAAATAACAAGTGAACAGACGGTAAAGAAAATGATGACAAGAAGTTCGATTTTCTTCTTCTCTCAGAACAAAGAGCATCTTGCCTCTGCTCTCGAAAAAGTTTAGTAATAGCTGCAGCAGTGGAAATTTAAGTCTAGAATACCCATTAAATGATCATGTAATAATTAACTTTTTTTTATTATTTGTGATGCGTTGAGTTCCTTATGATAAAGGGGAAAAATTTGTGCGGATTTTAGATGAGTTCCTAATGTCTTCCTAAGAGAGTAAAATTAAAGACATCTGCTGCTTCTTTGATACTTTGGTATAAAATAATTCTCTCCCCTACTCTCCTCTTTTCTCTCTCTCTCTCCTCTCTCTTCTCTCTCTCTCTCTCTCTCTCTCTCTCCTCCTTCTCTTCTCTCTCTCTCTCTCTCTTTCACTCAAAAAAAAACGGTTTAAAAAGTTTGATTATATATATATCTAATAAATACTCACTGCAAAACGTAAGCTTCACTCCTCTCTTTCTCCCTCCTACCCCTACCTCTCTCTCTCTCTCTCTCTCTCTCTCTCTCTCTCTCTCTCTTTTCACTGGCAAAGACGGTAAAAAATGATTCACTCCTCTCCTCCACCCCCTATCTCTCTCCCCCTCTCTCTCTCTCTCTCCTCTCTCTCTCTCTCTCTCTCTAGTCTCTCTCCTCTCCTCTCTCTCCTCTCTCCCTCTCTCTCTCTCTCTCTCTCTCTCTCTCTCTCTCTCTTTCTCTCTCCTCTCTCCTTCTCTCTCATCTCATCTCTCTTCTCTCTCTCTCTCTCCTCTCTCTCCTCTCTCTTCTCTCTCTTTTCTCTCTCTTCTCTCTCTCTCTCTCTCTCTCTCCTCTCCTCTCTCTCCTCTCTCTCTCTCTCTTCTCTCTCTCTCTCTCCTCTCTCTCTCTCTCTCTCTCTCTCTCCCTCTCTCTCTCTCTCTCACTGGCAAAGGCGGTAAACGTTTGTTGAACTCCAGCTCAATGAACGAAGGTTAGCGGCGCTTGAGGCTCTTTGAAAACTTCGTATCGAGCTTAGGATATAGTGCTACAGTTTCCGTAGTTCATGGCTGCTGGCATAAGAGATCCCGCCTCTTCAAACTCGCGCACTCGCTTTGGTAGTTAATCAGCGTTAGGCAGACAAATCAACATTCAAACAAAATGCCTTTCAGAATGGAAAATGAAGCCGAGTATTATTAACAAATAGCGCTATGAGAAATTGGAGTCTTCAATAGAAATAGAATTTTTTTCCCCCCTCCAGAAGAAAACATTTAAAATTTAGAACCGATGCCGCAGCCACAATCAACCATTAAAACCCTTGTGATGTACAGTGCACCTCTTATCATTTTCTCACAGTTTAGAAATGAATACGAATTTTTTTATCTGCATGTATATCAAGGGAAATTTGACTTTTAAAACTCTTGCAGTAACTTAAAAATCACTTTTCTATAAAAATTGGTATTATCCAAGGTATCTGGGGTATCGTATTTTTAACCTCGGGGGTTTTTCCAAAAACGCCTTTGAAATGCTTCGTAAACTCTGTAGGGGGGATTTCTTTTTCAGCTCCTATCGTATCTGCCAAAAAGACTCTTTTATTTTCTGCGGGGGCTGCTTTTGACAAAAGGAGCCCATATTGTAGGAGTCTTCACTCATTAATATTTATAATGGGGTTTTGTTCCCTCCTTTGGATGCGTAAATGTGCCCCTGTCCTGATAAAAAAGGTGACTAAAGTAAACAGAAAACTGTACGTAATTTAAAAAGGGAAAGAATGTGGATTAACAAACGTTTTTCAAATCAATTGCGCACAATCTCAAAAAAAACACAATGCATTCATTAAAACAAAAAATCCATATTTGCGCAATGTTTAAATAAAAAGGGGGAAGAACGTTAAGGGGTAACTAAAGGATTGTCTCCACAAGCATTATTTTTGTTCTTTGGAATTGCATATTTCCACGGCTCACATTTCCCTGACACCAAGGTGGTTTTATTTTAAAGGGCGATTCCCCGTGGCGTGCTTAAAATAGCAAAAAAACCAGCTTGCAAAACCGGGTCAAGTTCAATTTGAAAATCGTGACGTTCGAAGCAAATCTTGCAGGTGAAAGTTGATTTGGTTACATGACTTAGTTCTCTTTCATATTCTAAAACTTTTATTTTTTGTGCTTCCCCTTCTCTAAGTCTCTCTTTCTCCTCTTTTTACTTACGCAATCTTTTCTATGTATTTTCTTATTTATATCTATCTATATATCTTTTTATATGTATATTATCACTCTCCTTCCTCGTCTGCATGTCTACCTATTTGCTCTGTTCTTCACAGTCGCTTTTATTTTCTATCATTTTTGTTCCAGTTCTCTTATTTATGCACTTATCTTTTCACTCATCCACTTGTGTGTGTGTGTGTGTGTGTGTGTGTGTGTGTGTGTGTGTGTGTGTGTGTGAGTGTGTGTGTGTGCGCGTGTATGCGTGTGTGTGTGTGTTGGGGGGTTGGGGGTTTGGTTTTTTTTTTTTTTTTTTAATTATATATTTAAAATACATATATAAATTTTTATGATCTATTTTTATTGTTATTTTTATTATTTTTATTACTTCTATCTATCTTCTATCTATCTATCTTCTTTATCTATCTATTTTTATTTTATATATAAATGTTATTTTTCCTACATATATTTTCTGCCAAAATACCCTACTACAGTTATATACTTGCTCACATTTACTTTATTCCTATTCATAAAGTGGGTCATCTTTTGCATATGTGTGTGAGTTTGCTCTTCTTTCCTTTCCTTTTAAGAATAAAGACTATCAAAAAAAAAAAAAAAAAAAAAAAAAAAAAAAAAACATCCTTTATATCATTTCCTAACGCGACTTGTAATGAGAAAACCCCCCCACACACACACACACATTTCCTCCCGCCCCTCTTTTCCCGAAATGATGTCCCGAGACATCGTTTCCTTCGCCGCCGACTCGCTTTCACTCTGAGATCCCGACCAAATGCAAAATGGAAAATGCATCGTTGAGAATTCGGAATGTGGTGACTATGACTGTGCTATCAGTGCATTAAGCTTTTAGTCCGCTTTTATTTTCTCTCTTTCTTTCTTTCTTTCTTTTTTTTCTTTCTTTCTTTCCCCTTTTTTTCCTTTCTTTCTTTTCTTCTTATTTTTTTATGTGTATCTGTTTGTTTGTTTTTCTTTTAGATCGCGTTTATTCGAAGCATCATTATTCCTTCTCTTCAGTAGGTATGTTGTCAATAACAGAGTTATTCGTTTTCCTTAGCTCGGGATCGCAGTTAGTGGGGACACTCTCCTAGATACTCCCACGTACTATAAGGAAACGAAAATCTGCAGGAATAATAACATAATCCCACATAAAACACCTTCGAAACACCACGTGTCTCAGTTATGTCGAGAACAAAGCATATTACGTCCAACCAAACACCATCTTCTGTATCCCAATAAGGCCTTTTACTTTTAATTAGGCCAAGAGAGTATGATTACTATTGATTATCATTATTATCGTTATTATCATTATCGTTATTATCATTATTATTATTATTATTATTATTATAATTATTATTATTATTATTATTTAGTAATAATTATGATATTGATAATTGAATAAAATGAAATGATAATTACGATGATAATAGTATTAGTAATAATAATAATAATAATAATAATAATAATAATAATAATAATAATAACGATAATAAAAATGATAATAATAACAATAATAGTAATAATAATGACAATGATAATGATAATGATAATGATAATAATTTTACGCCGGAGGCTCACTTCTGTTTCGGAATCGGGTTGCCTGTTGCCTTTTTTCTTCTCTTCTCTCTTTCCTAGATTCGTCTTCTATTTATCACATTTATCAAAGAATGGTTTATCATTTTCTCCATTTCTAAACATCTAATTAATTACACACACACAACACACACATATATATATACATATATATATATATATATATATATATATATATATATTATTATATATATATATATATTATAAAATGTATATATATTATATATTTTTTTTATAAAATATATATATATATATATATCTATATATACATATTTTATATATATAATATATTCTATATATATAATATATATATTATATATTATATACTATATATATATTTTATCTAAAAGGACAAGGAACGTTCATCATATATTGCTAGTATTAAGCCATTTCTAAATATTCGCCCCTACTATAGTCTGAAAAAGCTGAACTATAAGCCTCTCACAGATGACTGATCCGATCAGCGTAATGCAAAGAATATCTAAATATTATTGGGATTCGTATGATGGTATAAATTTTTTGAGCAATTTGTAACCATAAGACCCCCAAACAGTTTACTTGATTCGCTATACATTCTTAAGTCATGTTTCAGACCATCCTATCATCGAGAACTCCTACCTAACAGGTTATGATCATATTCAATCTAAGAGTAAATCTGCAGGTATGTTTTTGATATCCCTGCTGAACTGCTTTTAAATTAGTTAGTGAACCTATGGCTCGCCTGCTACATTCATATTCCATCTCAATCTGTAACTAATTCACCCTACCTACTTTTAAGTAGTATTCATCCTCTCTGGAAGGGAAAGGGGATTATGTTATATTGTAGCAACTACCGTTCATTAACTATATATATTTAGCATAACCATCAAGTTCTCGCTCACAATTCTTCTAAACGGATTTTCACCACCTACTGAGGCATCAAGACCGAGCATCTGGATTTACTCCTGGAATCACAATAGATCTATACTACGATCTTCGAATAATTTATGGAATCCTTATGATTTATCATGGTTGCTTGCAACCTACATCGACCTCAAAGCTTTGACTCATCATACTAATAATATAGATCTAACTAGGAATCTGAACATAATTTATATGTCCTAATAGCAATCTTTATACTGGTACTGAAATCTTGTAAATGTGGTATTATAACTTCTTTCCCTGTTAATCAGGGTCCATACTTATCTATTCATATACCTTTTCACACCTTTATGGAACTGGATAATTGCATAGCTTCCTAGCAAGTCAGTGTGGATAACACTACATATATCAAGTCTCAGACCTTGAACTTTGCAACATGTTGCTATCCTATCTGAGTCCTTGGAGTCACTGGTCACTCTTGATGCATTTCGCAATGCAGGCGAAGGCCTTGGCCTAGAGGTCTCCTGGACCAAGACAGATTCAGAGCTTGGTGCCTATTGGGAGACTGTCAGGTCCGATCCAGGCTTGCGGCGGACTTGATACAAGATTTTTACATCTTGGACGTAGTCCATATCTCTTGCCAAAGGGACCAAGTTGTGTCTCAGGCCCTCGATAGCACTTTGCTCTAGGGAAGCAAAACCGGGATCAAGAGGTCTTGGTCCGTCTTATGCCTTTTGAGCAAGTCCTTCAAAATATCATGGGGCCCAGTGGCGACCCGCCCCCAAACGGGGGTTACACCTGAACTGGCAGGGGCCCTGTTACTTCAAAACCCGGGGATCGCCAACTCGGCTATATGGGCACCTAGCTCGTTTCCCTGTGGACGCCCTCCCCATCAGGTTGCCCTCTCTGCGAGAAAACCCGGGGTGGAGGGGGGCCTGGGGGACGACCCGGGAATCATGGTTTGGGGCCTCGCGAACCTGCGGGGAAATTAGAGAGGGGCCCGTGGGCCTGGCTTTAGACTCGCCTCGGGGGACCTCGTGGCGGGAAGCGAAGGGGTGAACGCCTGCGCCCCTGGCGTTACCCTTGATGAATGTGTCGTGTTGTGGTGTGTGTGTGTGTGTGTGTGTGTGTATTTTTTGGTGTGTGTGTTTTTTATTAAACCCCACCACACACCCCACACACCCACACCACACCACACCACCACCCCCCACACACACACACACCCCACACACACAAAACCACACACACACTGCACCAATATATATCGGTGGTGTTGTATACTAAAGGTATATAGGTTCTGTATGTAGGTGGTGGGGCGTGTGTCTTTAAATTTTATAAATAGTTTTTTTCCCTTTCTTTGGGTACCTCAAATTACTTATCAATAAAAAGGAAAAGGTATTAAATTTAAATCCCCCATGTTGGGGGCGGAAAATCGAAAATTTGGGAATTTTTCTCCGGCAAAGCGTTTCCCTAAAACCCGGGTTTTTTTTTTTACCTTTTCCATAATTATTTTTTATGGGTTCTTCGGTGCCCCCCGCAATTTTCTTCCCCCACTTTTCCCTTTTTTATAAAGTATAGATTTCCTTCTGCGAAAGAAAACTTTTTTTTTGTAAAATTTTTTCATTTAAATTTAAACAAATAAAAAAATTCTTTAAAAAACCCAAAATTAAGTATTTTTCCCATTGATTTTATCCTTTTTTCAGTTGTTTTTTTTTTTCCCCCTTTTGTCATTACGGGAATAAATATAAAAATCTATCGGGCGACTAAAAAGCTTATTGGTCAGTTTCCCAAATTTCAAGCTTGGGGACAAAAACTTAATTTTTTTATCAGATGCACGGGAAACCCGGTTTTTTGAATCGCAGTTCGTATAGAAAAAGAGAGAAAATTTCCCCATATTCATTCGTAATTGTAAACGTGTGTAAATTTCATCTTTTGGCACTGTTCCCGTCAGGCTTTTTTTTCCGGAAAACCCGTGCCTGATTGTTGTGGTGAAAGAAAAATTTAAACTCATACGGTAATTTTCAAAGTTTGTTGGGTGAAGTCTCTGCTAAAACATGAATCTGATTGTTTTTTTCCTGAGGTAAACGTTTATTTCATTGCTCTTGTTAAAAGAATCTGCATCGATGTAAAAAAAAAAAAATAAAAAATTTAAAAAGGATAAAAAAAATGAAATGAAAATAGTTCATTTTTCTCTTGGGGATGATGCATCTTTTCCGCGTAAACTCTAAAAAATAAAGGTCGTTTCTGTATAATAATTTTTTCAGCCCCTAAAGAAATGAGTGAGAAAATGCAGGCAAAAAACGATAATGCTTTCTAAAACAGCCGAGGTTGATTTGAAAAGGGAAAAAAAATGCCATGGAACATCTGTATTGAAATCATTTTAAAATAAACATTTAAAAATTATGTTTGGGAAAATTTCCTTTTAAAAGTCAGAGCAAAATATAAGTGGGGGTGGGGAGAGAAACATCATTAGCTCTTATGTAT
>NC_051387.1:16078742-16088742 GCF_015228065.2 Penaeus monodon
TCTGTCTATCTATCTATCTATCTACCTATCTATCTCTTCATCTATCCATCTACTTGCCTATCTATCTATCAAGTATTTCATGTTTTTTCCAAGTTTAGTTACGATAGATACTTTAAACCTTTACCATTTAGGATGCATGAATGAATAGAAGTCGGTATTGATGTTGATCCAAGTGGAAAAAAGTTTGGTGAATTCCATTTGATTTCAATTGCACGCGTTCTTGATTTTTTTTATTGCTATATACCAGTATAATATGATCGACAAGTTGCGTCATTTCGTTCGTTTATACTCGTTTATACTTATATCTTTGGTAAGAAATGGGTGAATAGCGAAAGAAGTGACGATTCATTACTACGTTAGTTTGATTTTGTATTGATTGCGTTTTCTTTAGATTTTATCAGAAATGTCGACCCAAGTGCTGATTTTATTCATTTTTTTAGCGCTATATATTGCATACAGGTGATGGAATTTCATTTGTCATGATGACTGTAATCAAGATGACAGGAAATATCCATACAGCAGCAACATTGGCTTTGACAAAATTTATATTAATATTCATAATAATCACTAGGAGGTCAGTACGGATAAAAAAAATATATATGGTACTTGTAAAGCTTTCAGTCGTAAACATCTCATTTTCCATAAATCGCACAAGAAAATAAAATGAAAATAATCGTAAATGTTTAAAAGCCACAATAAGATACTGTAGAGAATATAAAGAACAAAACTAATGAGGGATTTTTCAGTACATCGAACATTCTTTACCACAATTAATCTGATTTTATATTGCTTGGCGTTCCCTTCTCCCTTCATGTTAATGAAAACAAAACAGTACAGCACAATGGTCGTTATATCTGGCAACTGTACCAATAACGGTATTCTCTCCCTTTTCCTTTTCTTTTCTAAAGAAATTCTCATGCGTCATCGACTTAGACCTTATAGAGCCAACACTGACAGTTAGGTAGCTTCCCAGTGCATTTCCAGTTTCCACCTTGACAACAGATATTCTGGTCAATAACTGGAAGTTTAATACTATGATCGTTATCGGTAAAAAGCTGACACTTGCCGGGTCCATATATGGAAGGCCCGGGCGAAGCTAGAATGTCGCAAATCTCTCAAGAAAGCAAGCCACGGTTCCCTTCGGCCACAAGGAGGGATGGATATCGGCCAAGCATCCCACAGTGTCGGCTTTCGAAAGGACGCTTCATGGCCCTTGCTTTGTATTTGATAATCACAAATACCACATGTTGGTCGCATGGTTCCTGTCTTGGAGATCAACGAGGACGGGGAGGTCATATTCCCACTTGACGAGCCGGAGCCGAAGCCGAAGCCGAAGCCGAAGCCGAGCCGAAGCCGGAGCCGGAGCCATGTCACAGTTCTCGGGTCCTATGCGCCGTGGGACTACATCCGCCCTTCTGCGCTGTGGCACAGGACTTCTGAGTGCCTCGGGGGCCTCTGGCGGTCGCTATTTTGCACCGAGGAGGGGGAGAAGAAGGAGGAGCAGGAGGAGGAGGCCGCGCCGCAGACGCCACAATGTGAAGCCCAGAAGAAACGCTGGAAACCGAAGGTAAATAAAAATAAAAGGAAAAGGAAAAACGACAATTAGAAAGACTGAGAAGAAACAAAGCTGCTATGCAGGAGGTCAGAGATTATTGCAGACTGCGGGACTATGCTGAGTTATTACATTAGAGAAAATGTAAAAAAAGAAAAAATGTAACAAAAAAGTGTGTGTATTTACATACACACACACTTTTTTGTTACATTTTTTTTTTTACATTTTCTCTAATGTAATAACACGCACAAAACACAGCAACACACACACACCACAACACACACACACACACCCACACCACACAACACACACACAACACACACACACACACACATATATATATATTATATATATATATATATATATATATATATATATATATATATATATATATATCAATGTTATATATATATATATATATATATTAATTATATATATATATATGTATATATATATATATATATATATATATATATATATATATATGTATGTATTTCTATATATACATATATAGAGATAGAGTATGCGTGTGTTTGTGTATGTACACACACACACCTTGGGGTTCCCTATGACCACCCCGGGCCAGGGTTACGGCGAAGCTGCTGGCAGTAGGGCAGTGATTTCTGTAGAGAGGCGTTTATCAGTGCAACAAGTAGCTCACGGCAGATGCAGAATATGTCTGGCGTAAGTTTAGTTATACTGAACAAATGGCAGAGATAGCATTCCTAGTCAGATGGAACTGCAAGCAAAACAAAAACTTAGGACCTCTACTTTGCTTGTCTTATGGTTCCTAACCACACACCGAATATGAATCTACGAGATAAAACCAACACCGCATCGTCCGTCGCGCGGGCTAACAAGGAACGAGCAGGAAGGATCCAGTTGGTTAGAAAGGCGCAGGGCCGTTTCGTTTGGAGATTCGTTTGGGATGCCACAGCCGATACGTGTGTGCGTGCGTGTGTGTGTGTGTGTGTGTGTGTGGTGTGTGTGTGTGTGTGTGTGTGTGGTGGTTGTGTGGTGTGTGTGTGTGGTGCCGTGTGCGGGCGCGCGGCGCGGCCGTTGTGTTGTGTGGTGTGTGTGTGTGTGTGTGTGTGTGTGTGTGTGTGTGTGTGTGTGTGTGTGTGTGTGTGTGCAGAGAGAGAGACATATACATACATACCTACAAATATACATAAATACATATATACATATATATATAAATATATATATACATATACATATATATATACATATATATATATATATATATATATATATATATATATATATATAATATACATTATTGTATGTATGTACGTAAACATGTACATATAACAGTGATGTTGTGGAATCACAGTTTCACTCGGTGCTTTCACATAACCCTTCACATAACCTGACGATTCCAGAAAATCTCAGGTTTGACGGGCTGGCATTTTACGCATTTACCGATATCACAAATGTTCATTCATTCGAATTATTCTGAAATATCACGATACTGTCGGATGAGTACATTAAAACTACCAGAACATATCATGCGCTGTTTGTTAGATATTGTATTGAAATGTCACAAACTTAACGGAAATATACATTAAAACTGACATATCATCATGCTTCCATGACAACGCGAATTACAATTTAGTTTGACTTCAAAATATAAACATTGTTTAACTCCATTTTGGAGTACGGCTGTTGTATTTGTAGCATTTTGTGAACGAAGCTATGTGAGCAACAAAGGAGCGTTAGAACAGTCTTTTTTCGCTCTTCATCTTGTTCTTCAGTTTCCTGTTCATTTCCCCCCATATTTTATTCTTTATATGCCGGTATTTTTACACCCAAAGTATCTATTGTCATTATACATTTTTTTGTGCAACATATCAGTACTTTTGGTGCTTCTACAGTAGCGTTCTAAGAATAGGGATTTCAGAAGTGCTATGAACCTTTGCAGGATTGCTGAAGTTGAGACATTACTGAAGGAGAGTTTGCCCAAAGGAAAAGAAATCGCTAATAAGATTTCAGTATCTGAGCAAGTGTTGTAGAATGAATGTGAAAGGAAAGAATACAGTAAGTACAAAAAAAGTACAAGAAAGAACTGCGGTCTCAGCCATAAACCTGCACAGTCGATAGAAATATTTGCGAAACGACGATGAAAGATCGGTCACGGTGTGATAATTCAACTGCCTATAGACCAAGCAAAGCCCATTTGTAGACGTTCAGGATCTTTTGTTTAAATTGGTGTACTTCGTCATTAAATTCACTGCATCATCCAGTTATGACATTCGCTTTCATTAATATGGGGGTATGAAAAGAATCTTAGGACCATTACCATATATTTTTACAAAAGTACAAACAAAGAAATCAAATGTCCTTGCGAGGGTGCCGAATGGCCCAGGTATCACGGGACTTGTTTAATGAGCTCTGCGCTCGAGAGATAAGCAAATCCGGAAAACTGGAAATAAGCAGCATGAATTTATTGGATTCACTGCACTTACAACAATTAGTGTATTCATTAAATACGAATTTTACTCACAAGGCGAGAATCACTTTGTTCACTCGAACAAGTGGTATAGGAAGTGACCGATTATATGGCGGAGTAAGACCAGGTGAGGCATACCTGCGCATTACAATAAGAAGTTGGGAAGAAACTTACTTTTAAGTACAGAAATGAACATATATAAATAAACCCTATTAACTTGTATAAACATTTGGAATATTTTAGTATTTTACAGTTAGGTTAATTGTATTAATTTATTATTTATTATTTTACAGTTAGGTTAATTGTCTTAATCACTTGAAACCTGATACCACAATAATAGTATATAAATCAGTTATACAATATGGTAAATATGTTATATAATACCTTTACAGTAGATAAAACAGGTGCTTAACCCAATCACCCCGGATTTATGTTCTGTCCCTTGTAGGTTTTTTGTGAATTTTGTTACATTACAGATGGCTCCACATGTGCTCAGCCTCCAAGGGTCTATCAGTAGCCCTACTGACTGATCTTGATTTCCCCATTCTTGAATTGGCGGGAAAATGCGTTTTCCTTTTAAATACAATTGATATCAATGTATTTATTATCATTATTGATGTTATGATTATTAAATTAGTATAATCTTGGTAACATTTAAGGCAATGAAATAATGCAAAAGATCCTTTCCAAAAGTCAAGGAAAAGGGTAACAGGTGAGAAAGGTATGGACTAATAGTGACCCCTTGATGACAAGCACTTGTAGAGCCATCTATGTGTGAATACAATATAAACCTGTGTTACAGTGGGCATGGCTGATTCTTGCCAAACGTGCTGATTGGGTTAGAAGCGACAGGACGGACTGGAGGACCTTTTCTGACGACGCTGCTCACAATACAAGGTAAGAAATAAAGCTGTGCGAGAAAGCTACCGATCAAAAGTCAAGACATATGGTGGGATGCAATTTATATATACGGTATACATGTATTATACGACGTCGATGAATAAACAAAAAAAAAATGCCAGCGAGACTTAAGCCATAAGACTCAATTCCAAAAGGTTTTCGGAAATGAGCGTCGTAATTTCCTACAAGTTAGCTCCATGTAAAACTGTCGATATTATACAGGGCTGGTCTGCCAACCACTTCATTCCAATACATATGCGGCCTGGGAAATAACCAGATATGAGGATAGAGTCATTATAGTAACTACGAGAGACAGACTTCAATAAAGAACAAATCACGACTAAGGAAGGCCTCATTAAGAAGTTTCACTAACATTGTAAAAAGCCTATTCCTTCAGTGGAAGTTCAAACGGGCCAGTAAATTACTAACTTACTTATTGTTTATCATTCATCTCTGATACAAGTTTATACTTATGTTTAGAGGTAGTTTGTGCAGAATACATATAGAAATACACATCTATTTTGGGATTAGACCATTTTAAGCTTGAAAAAGATTGTTTTTTTTCCACCACTGTTGAAAATGTGTACCACATATATATTCATAGATAGATTGTTAAACAAACATAAATATATGTATACATACATACGCACACGTGTGTGTGTGTGTGTGTGTGTGTGTGTGTGTGTGTGTGTGTGTGTGTGTGTGTGTGTGTGTGTGTGTGTGTGTGTGTGTGTGTGTGTGTGTGCGTGTGCGTGTGTGCGTGTCCGACAGTAGCGCACACACACAGACAGTACACTTTATATGAGCATTGTCAAGAGTACGTTCCAGGAGTTACATCCTCGACGTCACGACGCAGCGCCGCTCCTCGGAATAACTCTAAAAGCACAATAACTACAAACACGAATATGACCCGAAGGTAAGTCAGGCGCTGGATATCTAAATCGGGGAGCTTGTTCTATATTTAGGTTAACAATGTGCTCATATTTCGGGCATCTAATAAGTTATCAAACTGCAGAGATCGTTGCGGAATCACTGGGTGCAAAAAAGACAATATCCGAAGTTAATGACGCAATGATATGTAATAGGTGTAAATGATCACATGAAGTTTTGAGTGGCAACTGATCATTCTATTTTCGAGAGGCATTTTCAAAAAGAAATGCTAAGAGGAACGGCTAATAGTCTTTATGTGAAATTTCCGTTTATTTAGCGCCTGTCTGTCCCCTAATTAGTGTTCCTTTAAGTCTTTTTTTTTTTCTTTTTTAGAGAAAATGCAATGCTTTTCTTGTCGATTCCTTCTTTTCGCCTTCATTTTGTTCCCTGTTTTCTTCTTAATACATAAAATGGTTAATGGTTAATGGCTACAAAACAAAATAAAACATCAAAGGTCATATAGCAGTATAGAGAGATATATTAGCAAAAGGGATAAGGGGGAGGGGTGGTGTTTAAATGCGATTAAACCAAAGAGCAGTTTCAGGAGGAGGGGGGCCAGGGAAGGGGGTTGAAGTAACAAAAGGGAGTCACGTGAGTATCCATGAGGGAGTGGAAGGGATAACAGAGAAGGAAAGGGGATGCTCCATGTGCATTGCATGCTTCGTGTGATGCACATGAAGCATGTGGGGGTGGGGGTTGTTGGGAGAGGATGCAAGGAAGGGGTTTAGGAGAAACATGAGTAAGAGGATGATGGATATCAGTAGTCACTTTGAGGGAATGAGAGTAGAGAGACTGAAGTTATCTTGAGTCATGATTAGATAGTTTTGAATGTCCTCAAGAGTTTCTGAAAAGTTGGTTGGGGAGGTCTGACAAACACAGGTTTTCGCATGAGGGGAAGAAAAGAGGATAGACGTTTGAGGAGCTAAGGAAGTGGTAGATGTAAAAGAGGATGCGGTAGGAGATGGAGTGGAATGGAGATGGAGGAGGAGTAGGCACCAGGGATGTAGAGAATGGAGTGCATTTAGAATGAGGGAGGCGTAGAAGTGAGAACGTAAAAAGCAGGAAGAAGAGATACTGAGGGAAGGGGGAGGGGCAGAGTGAAGGTTCCCGCTTCGCGTAAAGTGAGGCCAAGTTTGAATCAGTGGACTGATACCTCAGACTCGAAATCGTAGGTGGGCAGCCCCTATAAATGCATGGGAGTCACCACTATAGACACACGTGCGTGATTGCACGAGGCAGTTTGAACGGTCGTTACCAGGTTGGCCACATTGAGCAAAGCAGGCTGTGGAGCGACGGTGTATAGCAGGGTGGCCAAAACGCCATTTCTGACATTGATAGGGAAGGGGTCGATAGGGCAGAACGGGATAGGACTCTCACTAATATAAACTGGGGAGGCCATGTCTACGGAAGGTAATTATGGCAATATTGGTGTAGGACTTTCGGCGGCCTCTGTGGGAACAGTGTAGTATTCTCCTGATACCACATCATAGTCAACAGGGCGGGCAAGAAGGTTATTGTCACAGTCTGACCAGGCAGATGGAAACAGTTCCGGTACATGTATTAAAGAACTAGGGCTGAGCAGGAATATGTTTGACAGTGAGGTCAGTCAGGGTAGATAACGCAAGAGTTCGGGACTCAGATGTAACTGTGACAAAGCGTAGGCGATTGGGACGGCTGTGGAAGGAAACTTTGCCTACTCGTTTTTTGAAGGCATTGTTGGAATAGGAGGTTTTCAGAGCAAGGGGCTGTAGAGGGATCATCCCACTTAGCTGGGCTAAAAAGAATTTTCAAATGATTTACAGAGGTGAAAGTAGTTGAGGAACGAGGACGGGATGAATCTTTAGCAGGGGTGTCGAAAGATTCAACAGAACTTTATGTTACGGAAGAGTTGGTATTCGGTTAGTTTCGAATTTGTCTCGTTCTGATTTATAATGTATCGAATAGTCGTTCCGGAATTCATATGAATCCACTGTGACATGATGATCTTATTCCCGATGGAGACATCAAAAGAAACGCGTGATAGCATTGCCTCCCTTCCTATTGATCGTTTAAGAAATGCAAATAAACCACTAAGATGGGGAATTTCGATGCTAAATGTCGCTAAGTGGATACGTTGGCATCAGCTAACAGACGCCACAAACAACAGACATCGGTCACCTACTATACATAATCATATTTTCGAATGTATCTGAAAATAGCAATTAATTCTCATTATTAGCTTCGCAGTACAAAGCGGTAGGAGAGACAGTATTTAATTAATTTCGTCCTTTACTTTTCAACCAGGCAGTTGGATCCATAGTTAAGGCGGGCCCCTTTTTAGCAAAGCACATGACATCCATGCTAACTTGGGGCTGTCATGTTGTTTGGAAACGATCCGTGTAAGACACAGAAGACTGGGTCTGCACGCTTAGGCACCCGCGAAGGAGCCGAGTTGACACCACAAAATGTGCAGACAAGCCACAGGCCTTCTGGGATAAAGGAATCTTCTGCGACTAGAAAACTTTTTTTTCTGAAAGGACAAACACTGCTGGATATGTATCACGTCAATAAAACACCAGAAATGAACGCTAAAACATTTTTATATATGTATATTTTTGTATCTAATACAGTGTTATCATTTAATAGATTTGAACTAAAGAATTTCATCGCGAACAGGAGTGCCCGAATCACCGCAGGGTTGTTTGGTGAATGCATGCAAGTGATGTCAGGGAGTTGAAGGATGTCGCCCTGGCCGATTGGCAGGCTGTAGATATGTAAAAGTTTTCCTCCCAACAGTTAGGGCTATGGTGTTTCATGAAACAGCCATCTATCTTATTCAGGACAACAGCTCCATCCGTGTTGTCCAGGATTGGCTTCGTGAACACTCCGACATCACACTGCGTAACATCCACCCAGATCTCCGGATCTCAACCCAAATGAAAACGTGTGGGCGGCCATATCAAAATACATGCGGCAAGACCACACTCGCAATCGTGCCGCAGTCATAAATAATGACTGCGGCACGAGAATGTCTATGATGTGAGAAAGGCTGTCCCTTGGCAGCCGAGGTAGTGGCGCCTGTGCCTCGACGCTTGGACTATGTTTTGGCAGCGAGGATGGAACACAAAATATCAAATTTAAATATATTACCAGTACCTTATTTTCCTTGTTTTGATGTAAATGGGATATGTCAATGCCTAACACTTGTCTTGTCCCGTATTATGACCCAACATTTAAAAAAATGTGTAAGAAAGTTAACTGATTAGTGACAAAGTATTATATCATATAATTAGCTGCGAATATATCTCTTAATTCGTGATATGCCACACATACCCAAAAAGTAATTGGAAAATCAAGGGTACCAAAAATTTTTCTAGCGTTTCCAACCATATTTAAAGAAAAAATCGTTATTTGTGTTAGAATGTTTAGTATAATTTTCTAACGGTAGCTTTCTCTGTAGCTGCGCATATGAGTACTTATGTACTGAATAATTTGTTACTTATGTTTGAATAATCTAATGTATAGAGAGACATATAGATGGGTAAATATAGATTTCCATAACCTGTATGCATACATACATACATACATATATGAATGGTAAAACACTCTTCCGTGTTGATACTATGGTAGAAAAACCCACAATGAAAAAACTAGATTTATTGAAAATGAGACTACAGTTTCGAAATCCACCTGGATTCCATCTTCAGGTCTGGAAATTGTGGTCTCATTTTCAGTAAATCTAGTTTTTGCATTGTGGGTTTTTCTACCACATCATACACACATACATACGTTCATATGCAACTACATACATACCTATATACTTACATACATACACACATGCACATTATACATACATATATACATACATACATGCTTTCATATCCATATATATATATATATATATATATATATATATATATATATATATATATATATATATATATATATATATATATATACATATATATAAGTACACATATGCCTACAGACATAAACACATATCTGTGGGTGTGGATAAGCGTTTTCTGTTGTGTGTGGGTGTATGGTTTTAGTAATAATAAATCTAAATCGGACAAAATCAAGAAACTAGTCATCCCAAAATATTCAGTTCATTTTCCACGTTAACTTGGCGATGGAATCCTCCGCCGCCACTAGATGTCTCCCTGATGATTCCAATCCCCTTTCAA
>NC_051387.1:16091360-16098860 GCF_015228065.2 Penaeus monodon
ATTTTTAATTTTATTTTATATATAAAACCCATACACACACAACCCCCACTTTTTTTAACGGTAGGTTTATGTTTGACCCCCGTGGTCACACATATACTTAAAATTTAGTTTTCATGTGTGATGCTCTTGGGGAGTACTGGTAGGGGGCCCCCTTTTCCCTTTCCACGGGAAATGCCCCTTTTACCTTTTTGGGGAATAAAACCTTTATTTTATCTGAGCTGGACCCCGCCTGACTTGGGGTGGGTACATCGAGGGGAAATTCCTTCCCAAAGGGGCCCAAAGCGCCGGGCGTGAATTGAACCCTCGAACTCGATTGCCCTGTGCCAGTCTTTAGTCCTATGTTCTAACCCTCGCCCTCGGCCACTGTATAATTATATTTAAAAATTATATATATATATATAAATAATTTTTATAAAATATATATATATAATTTTACCACACAACACACAACACACACACACACAAACAACACACCACACACCAAAACACACACACACACCACAACAACAACCCCCCACACACACACACCCTATACACACCATATAACATTACTATATATTTATTATATATAATATAATATATAATAAATATATAATATATATATATAATTTCCCTATCCATATCCACACACACACCTACACACACTATATGTATATAATATATAATATAAAAAAAAATTTTTATATATAAATATTATATATTTACCTATATACATAATATATATAATTATAAAATATAATATATTTATATTTTATATATATATTATATATAATTATAATATAAATATATTATATTATATATATTAATTTTATATATTATATATATTACACCACTATAACATACATATTATATAAACGTATATATATTAATTATATAATAATTTTTAATATATTTAAAATATATTTATTTCATAATCATACTAATATTAATTATATTATTTTTATAATATAACCCAAATAAAAATATAATATAATATATATATATATAATATATATTATTATATATATATAACTATAATATTTTAAAATATTTTATATTAATTTTATAATTTTTATATTTTTTTATATTAATATTTTATAAAAATTTTCTAAATTAAAAAAATTAAGACACCTTTATATATATAAACAAATATATATATAATAAAATATATATAATATTATGTAATATATATCTGCCGGTATCCGTGGTTAGCGCACTGGTGTGTTGTGTGTGTGTGTGTGTGTTGTGTGGTTTTGTTGTACAACATACAACTAAAATAACAAACTACATACATCATACATAAAAACATACAACATACATTATATATATATTATAATATATATTATATTATATATATTTTATATATTTAAATTTACATATACTTTATATAATATATATATATATATATATATATATCTGCCGCGATAGTGGTTAGAGCACTGGATTCCGATCTTCATGGTCCCGAGTTCAATTCCCCGTCGCGGCAATCGTAAAAAGGCTTGCGCTCTGACTGCTGCCTCGAACCCAATCTCACGGTGGGAACAAGACAGTGAGAAGTCAAAACGCAGGTGTCGTAGGGGAAGTTGCCGCCTTGGCACAAGTGTTAACGCGTTGAACCGCGGTTGATTAGGAAAGGCATCCAATCAGGCAAGGGTGGCACTGTCATATAACCTCTCAGTAGTGAATTGCGAGAGGCCTATGTCCTGCAGTGGAATATATGGCTGTTGAAAAAAAATGTGTATATATATATATATACTTATATATATACATACATATATACATACATACACATGTGTGTCTGGGTGTGGGTGTGGTTATATATATATATATATATATATATATATATATATATATATATGTATATATATATATATATATGTATATATATATATATATAAATATATTATATATATATATATATATATATAGTATATATATATATATAATATATATATCATATATATATGTGTGGTATATATAATAGTTATGGTAGGACCATGTGCTGTGCTAAAAACATTCAGTAATGTAATGTGACACGGTTGGTTTGCCTGTAGATATGTTGTGTGTATGTGTGTGTATGTATATATATATATATATATATATATATATATATATATATATATATATATATATATATATTATGGTGTGTGTGTGTGTTGTGTTGTGGTGTGTAGTGTGTGGTGTGTGTGTGTGTGTGTGTGGTGTGTGTGTGTGTGTGGTGTGTGTGTGTGTTGTGTGTGTGTGTGTGTGTGCGTGTGTGTGTCGTGTGTGTGTGTGAGTGTGTGTGTTGTGTGCGTGTTTGTGTATTTGTGTGTGTGCGTGCTTATGTGTGTATATATGTATATATCTGTGTGAATGTATATATATATATATATATATATATATATATATATATATATATATATATGTATATATATATGTATATATGCACATATTCATACATATATTTACATATATATGTATATATGCATATATTCATACATATATTTACATATATATGAATATATATGTTTGGAAATTCATCCTACAGTCAGAGTGGAATAAAAGTAGTGAGTGAAAGAGAAACACAATTAGCATGTGTATGCATAAAAGTATATTAATTATCATGAATCAAAATCTTACTTGCAGACCAGACCTAGCAGCTGTAGCTATACAGTGATGTTAATAGATAAAATCTCTATTAATCTACAGCATTTTCGCTTTTGCACCTGGTGGCGGTCTCAGAAAGAAAAATAATGTTTCCGAATTCCCTCTCTTTATGCAGCTCATGGGTTCAAAGGAACGGCAAAGAACGATACAGTTTGGGGTCGCAGTAGTTGCCAGAACGAGGTCGGAAGCAACAACGAATTGGCTTAGGGAATCCGGCTCCGGATTTATCTCAAGCTTGACTCCCGAAGCCTTTTTCATCTTATAGATGTCATAAGACAGTGGATTGTTTTGACCATACACGGACTGAACTACAAGGCAGCAGTCGGGCACCACTATTGAATCTACGTTATATATATATATATATATATATATATATATATATATATATATATATATATATATATATATATTATATAGAGAGAGAGAGAGAGAGAGAGAGAGAGAGAGGAGAGAGAGAGAGAGTTGGGGAGTGGGAATATCTTGGGCTTTTTTGTTTTGTTTTGACACATATTTTACTGGAGATAGTATATGTTCAAAAGAGATTCGTCTTTTGAGTATTAATTATCTTTCCTCTCCTTCCCCACACATCCACTTTTAACTTATTCACATTCCAGTAACAGAGAAAAAGTCAACAAAAATTGTAAACACGAAAAGGGCTCAGATATGCAGATATGACATGTACACTCATCAGAATCCCCCCCCCCCTCCTCCTCTCCCTCCCTCCCCCCACCTCACGCCTCGGCAGCTGAGTTCGGAAATATTATTTAATATTATTTTTCTTTCTGAGACCGCCACCAGGTGCAAAAGCGAAAATACTGTAGATCAATAGAGATTTTATCTATTAACATCACTGTATAGCTACAGCTGCTTGTGCAAGAGTTGTCTGGTCTGCTAGTGAGATTTTCGTTCATGATAATTAATACTTTTATACATACAGACGCTAATGATGTTTCTCTCTCACTCACTACTTATATTTCGCTCTGACTTTAAGAGGAAATTTCCAATCACTAATTGCTATAAACTGTTTATAAAGTGATTTCAATATCAGATGTTCCATGAGCATTTTTCCATTTGCAAATCAATCCTCGGCTATTTCAGAAAGCATTTATCGTTTTTGTGTCCTGTATTTTCTCATTCACTTCTCTTGAGGGACTGAAAAAAGTTATTATACAGAAACGACCTTTATCTGCTTTTAGAGTTGACGCTGGAAGAGAATTGCATCATCCCGAAGAGAAATAGAATCTATTTTCATTTACATTTTTGTATCCTTTTTTTTCTTCTACATCGATGACAGATTCTTTAACAAGAGCAACTGATAATAAACGTTTACCTCTAGGAAAAATAACAATCAGATTCATGCTTTAGCAGAGTACTTCACTCCAACAAACTTTTGCAATATACCGTACTGAGATTATATTTCATTCACCACAACGAATCAGGCTACTGGTTTCCGGAAAAAAGCCTGATCGGGAACAGTGCACAAAAGACTGAAATGTTACACATCGTTTACAATTACGAATGAATATGAGCTGAATTTCTCTCAGTTATTCTATACAGAACTGCGATTCAGAAACCAGGTGCCTGTTGCATCTGATATAAAATTAAGTTTATGTACCCAAGCTTGTAATTCGGGAAACTGACCAATAAGCTGGTTTAGTCGCCCAATAGATCATTTACATTTATCTACCTGCTAATAACGAAAGGGAGAAAAAAAAACTGAAAAAAGGATAAAATCAACTAGTGAAATACTTACATTTTTAGGGTTTCTTCTAATAGAACTTTTTTTATTTGTCTTAATTAATGAACAATATTACAGAAAAAAGTGTTCATTCGACAGGAAGGAACATCATCATACTTTATAGAAAATGGAATAAGTGCAGACAGTAATAATTGCTTGGGGCACCGACAGAACCGATAAAAGTAATTATGGAAACGGTAAAAAAAAATCCGGTTATAGGAATCTGTACATTTGCCGGAGAAAATTCCAATTTTCCGATTTTCCCTGCAATCGATGAGGGGATTGAACATTTAATCACCTTTCCTTTGATGTTGATAAGTACATTCGAGGTACCGAAAGAAGGAAAAAAAACATATGTTATAAAATATTAAAGACACACGCCTACACACCTATATACCTTTATGTATACATACACACACCGATATATATGTGTGAGTATGTGTGTGTGCATGTGTGTGTGTGTGTGTGTGTGTGTGTGTGTGTGTGTGTGTGTGTGTGTGTGGGGTGAATATAATACAACACACCACACACACACACACCGCACACACCACACACACACACATATATATCATCATCATCAAGGGCTAAACGCCGACGGGGGCGCAGGGTCGCACCCCACCTTCGCTTCCACCCACGAGGATCCCTCGAGGCGAGTCTCCAGCGGGCCCCAAAGGCCCCATCTCTAATTCCTCGCGACAGGTCTCGTCGAGCTGCCAAGCCATGATCTCCGGGGTCGTCCCACAGGCCTCCTCCACCCAGGGTTGTCTCGCAGAGAGACAACCTGATGGCAGGGTCCCCACAGGGAAACGGCTAGGTGCCCATATAGCCTGAGTTGGCGATCCCAGATTATGCATGTAACAGGTCCCATGCCAGTCTCACGGTGTAACCACCGGTTGGACACGTGGTCCTGCCAACTGGACCCCTTGATCTTTTGAAGGGACTTGCTGCTAAAGGCATCAAGACGAGACTCCAAGACTCTGGATAGCATCCAGGTTTTGCTTCCATAGAGCAAAACTGGCAGTATCGAGGCCTTGAAGACACACAGCTTGGTCCTTCTGCATAGAGATATGGACTACGCTACCAAGGTATGTAAAACTCTCTGTAACTTCAATGCCCTCGCTGCAAACATGGATCGACTGAACGGGTTCCCCTAATAGACCACCAAAGTCCTGAATCTTGGTCTTGGTCCAGGAGACCTCTAGGCCAAAGGGGCTTCACTTCATTGCTAAATGCATCAAGAGCTCCCACCATTTACCCCAAGGACTCAGATAGGATGCAACATCGTCGGCAAAGTCAAGGTTCTGAGACCTTGATATTGCCTAGTTTTTACTCCACACTAAATTTTGGGCTAGTAGCTCTGCCCCATTATCCAGTCCATACAGGTGTTGAAAAGTGTTGGTGCAAAGATACAGCCTTGCTTCACCCCTGAATTAACAGGGAAGAAGTTCGACAGACCCCCACCACACTTTACAGCACTTTCAGTCCAGTATAAAGGCTTGCTATTAGGACAATAATCTGTATCAGAATTCCCTGAGTCTCAGGATCTCCCATAGTGATTCCCGATGCACTGAGTCAAACACCTTCTTGAGGTCGATGTAGGTTGCAAGCAACCCACGACCAAACTCACAACGGCATTCCACAATTACTCGAAGTGCTAGTATACGGTCTATTGTGGACTTGCCAGGAGTAAATCCAGACAGCTCCGGTCTCTGATGCCTCAGTAGGTGGTTGCAGATCCGTTTCAGAAGAATGTGGGCGAGAACCTTGCCTGGTATGCTGAGCAGTGTAATGCCACGGTAGTTGCTTCAATCCCAACGATCCCCTTTCCCCTTCCAGAGAGGGATGGTCACGCCCCTTAGCAGGTCAGGGGGAATGGTACCAGACTGCCAGATGGCAATCAGGACTGTATGCAGGCCCCGAGCCATAGGTTCACCCCCAGCCTTTAGCAGTTTAGCAGCGATATAAACCTATCCTGCAGCTTTCCCACTCTTCAGCTTGGAAATCGCCATCCTAACCTCTGTTAGGATAGGAGATTCTTCGCTGATGGGTGGGTCTGGCACAGGCACTGTGACATTGCTTGCATCCAAGCTAACTGTTGGAGGGTATACCTGGTACAACTGCTCAAAATACTCAGCCCATCATTCACGAACCCCAACATGATCTGAGATGATCCTTCCATCTGCTGATCAGACTGCAGTCATCTGTGAGGAGGGCTTAGAGTTCAGCTTTCCGGGCTTGTAGGCAGGGCGAAGGTCATTTGCCAAGAAATGGCCTTTAACCTCCTCAGCAAGATTCATGATGAACTGTTCCTTGTCCCTTTTCAGCAGTGTCCGAGCCCTACGCACCATGGAGCGATGCAAGACTTGATTATCATTCAGCTGAGCCTTGCAGCACGCTTCAGTGACCCCCCTAAAAATCTCCGAATTGAATTTGCCTTGCCCTCGGCATATGCCAATGACTCCTACAACTTCAAGTGTTTACATGCTTAAGAGCTCCACAGAGCACTGGTCCATCAGGTTGTCGAGTTCTGTGATTGGTCATAGACTGCCATGTGAACCCACAGCACACTCTCCTCCTTTTCTGTCCAGGTGAAACACCTTATGGCCACTTAGGGACGGGATTTTGAATGGACCCTTTGGTACCACAACCACTTTCCCCACACTTCATGTGGGTTGCGCTTGCCGGGCCAGGTTGGAAAGACTAACTCTCATTCAATCCTCGCCCCGACATTTGCCCTCCCAGCGGGACCACAGCCACCTTGATTGCTGGGTGGGAGGAATACACCCCTCCCCCCGCATATCCATTTATTTCAACGTTGCCAGTGGGTTTTCTGGGGAGGAAGACTGCAGGCCCACCTCCCCAACCGCCCATTCCCCAGGGTGGCTGGGGGCCATAGCTCCATAACTCTGGGCTCCTGCGCTCTGAGAACCCCACTTTAACCTTGGACCGCAAGTGCCCATTACCCATGGGTGGCCACGAGGAGGCACTGCAAAGTCTTGATGGAGAGCCCGTGACCTGCAGGAAGACTTATGCAAAAGTCCTCCCTTTTTCGCACCCGGCTAGCCAGTGGTGGAAGCTGCAACGAGAGCATGCCAAAAAAAATTAACACTATCTAGCTTACTACACCATCGCTT
>NC_051387.1:16100750-16108250 GCF_015228065.2 Penaeus monodon
TGTTTTCGTCCACTCTACAGATTCGCACACGTGGTCTACCTGAGGACGTGGTAGGACCTGTACGTGTTGTGACAATTGAAAACGTAGATGCAAACATGTGTTGTGGCACACATGTTAGAAACTTGTCTGATCTTCAAGCTATTAAGTTGCTCCACACAGAGAAAGGAAAAGCTAACAAAACATTGTTGTATTTTGTGGCAGGTCAGAGAGTTTTAAGGTAAGTTAGGAATTATATACTTGTTTAATTTTTTTTAATTTAATTTTTTTATTGCAATTTTGGGCACACTTTTTTTTTTTTTTTTTTTTTTTTTTTTTTGGGGGGGGGTATCTGAATTATATATATTATATTTTTCCAGGAATATGCTGCCCTCCCATTTTTATCTACCTGATTTGCTTACTTGGTACATCAGTTAATTTTTTAGATAGGCATATGATTTATTCTGGTTAAGAGAATGTCATTATGATATTTTCAGTTATAGGAACTATTGACAGACTTTCTTTTAGCCTTTTAACCATAGAAAAGCCGAATAATGTTCCTTTCAAATAAAAGAAAAACTTTTTTCCACATACACATTTCAAGATAAAAAAGCACATCTATTTTATTTAACCAAAAGTATAAACAGATATTAGGAATCATTTAGAAGTTGTATGGTGATAAGTTGTTTTATGTTTGCCACTAAAATGTCTTTACAAATACAGCTTTAACATAAATCATGAATTTGCTGCAATTATGGGATAGCTGTGACTTATATCATATGCTAGGGATTTCAGGTTGTTCTCATGTTGTAAACAAAATAAAGACATTTTTCTGGTGCTTTAAATCTTTGTCCTTAGTGCACATATTAACTTGATGCCTTTGGGCTGACTAAAAGCTAAGAAGGTCTGTGCCTCCTTGGCTTTCATGCCATATATGCACTGATAAAGTTTTGGTTTTTGGCTTCAAGACAGATACAGATTGCTCATAGTGCAATTTTTTAATCTAGATTCCTGCAAAAGATTCCAGACACTGTATGATAGAAGGGCTATATAGTGTGAGCAGGCTGAGATAATAGAGCCATTATATATATGTACCTGATGAGATGGCCATTCTCAGCACGGCATGACATATATTCCATACAGACATAAAGTTTTAGGGATAGCTAGAATTGTAGTTTCAGATGTTTCACATTTTTTATATCTATTCAAGAAAATGTTGAAATGTTGAGGCTCTCCACTATGAGATTATGGGCAGTAGGTTCAAGTGTCAGTAACACAGTAGTAATTTGACATGACCTTTACTTTTATTAATTCCCTAGGGTTTAGCATTACATTCATGAAGGATTTCTTATAACTTTCTATTTCTTTTTGGGCATGCATATAATACAAGATATATATTTTTCTGCAATTACTTGGGACCTAGTTGATACAAGGTAAAAATGAAACAGTTATTGATTTTGGAAATGCTAAAAGGAGAGTAAGGGGATAGCCATGACATATGTGGCATTCAGACAAAAATTCCACAAGTGTTCTGGCAGGATATAAACTTGGACCATAGATGAACTTGTGTTGTGTATATATGTGTGTACAAGATAACTCTTGTTTTGGTTTGGACACCGCATGGGGCAATTAAATAAGTAAGAGTTGTTTCAAAACAGCAAACTTTACTTTTATTGTTTTATTTTATTATTATTGTTATTATTATTAGGTACTATTTCCTTTGCACTATATGTACAATACTTGCAGCACCGGCATTTCGCAGTTTTGATCTATTTTTTATTAGCTAACCATTGTCTTATCTTTCAGTCAGTGTAGCATATGATTTTTAGTCATGATTTTATATCCTTAGTATAAAAGATTACTTTCCAAAAATAAATTTATTAAAAGGTTGACTACATAATGGTGATAAGTATTTAAGTACATATCCATTTCTGACATTTTTGTAGAATATTATCTTAAGCTCTCAGATTTAAAGGAAAGAAGTATTTAATTCATATAAAATTTTGGGAATTAATAATAAGTTTTACCTACTCCTAGAGTCATTCATAGAACTAAGAATTATCTCAAGTAAATGTCAGTTGCAGATGTGTGATATTATGGATAGATAACATATATTCTTTATGAACATTCCAGTTGATAATTCATCCCATACATTATCCAATTTCAGATATCTTGGCGAATGTGTAGAACGTGAAAGACAGCTGAACACCATACTTCACTCCTGTCCCTCTGATCACATACGCCTTGTTGAAAAGATCCAAAATGACCTCAAATGTGAGACTTTTTTATTTAATAATATTAATAATTTAGTTTGACGTTAATGATTTTATTGTTATTATTGTTTTCAATTTCATCATTGTAAACATCATCACCATCTTTGGTTCTCCTTTTCTTCCACACAGCTAGTCTACGTTCCTTACGAGAAGCCATGAAAGACTTAGCAATCTCAGAAGGGCAGAAGTTTACTGTGCTGCATCCTCGACCTGCAGTTTATTTCCATCATCGTCGTGATGGAGATATGGACTACTTGAGTGCCATTATTAATGAAATCAATGATGATGTGTGTATCTTGTAATGTAATCTCTCTGTTTCTGTATGTATTTTTTTTTTTTTTCTTTCTCCTTTCGTTCTTTTTCTTTCTTTCTTTTTCCGTCTTTGATACAGCCATCTTTGCTGTTTTAAACTCCCTTTCTGAAACAAATTTTTCACATTTCCCCACAGAATGTGTTGAAAGTCTTAACTGTAGGCGAAGACAAAGGCCCAGGCTCACTTGTAGTACACGGACCACAGGATCTCGTGTCACAGATTGGACCGAAGTAAGGGCTCATAGCATTAATTTTCTTATGCATGTTTTACGTTTTATGGTCATATTATTATCTTTTTTATTCATTTAGATTCATGTATATTTTGTTTAATTTTCAGATTTTTATTAAAATATTAAAAATGTATTTGATATTTCTAGGGTATGCGAAATCTTGGAAGGGCGAGGAGGAGGCAAGAGTCGATTCACAGGAAAGGTCACAAGGTTAGGGAAGCGTAACGAAGTGGAGAAGTATGTTCGAAGTGTCCTAGAGAGCAAGACCAATGAAGGATAAAGGGATTTTGAAAATATTTTGTTGGAATTTTGTGTGTGTGTGTGTGTGTGTGTGTGTGTGTGTGTGTGTGTGTGTGTGTGTGTGTGTGTGTGTGTGTGTGTGTGTGTGTGTGTGTGTGCACGTGTGTGCGTGTGTGGGAGTGCATGCATGTGTGCGTGTGTGTGTATGTGTTCATGATTTCAATAAATAAACAAACTACTTGCAGTTGCACTTCTCAGGTTACTGGAATATTGATAATGAATTGCTGTAATATTCCAGTCATAGATATGCATTTTGATAAAGGAAGAACATGATAATTTTTTGTACATTTGTACATGTGTTCACTGGTTGTGACCATGTAATAAATAGTTATAACTGTTATAACCATGTTTTACTACACTATTTTTCCACACTGGGTAGGATTAAAATACCATTGACTGACATGTTAAATTCTATAAATATTTTTTTTTGCTGTTAATGATCATGAAAAAAATTTAGATGGCCATGCAATGGCCTCAAAGTATTTTGAATTCCTTTTGACAATTTTAGATTCGACTGACTACACTCACTTTATCCCTACGCACTCTCTCTCCCTCTTCCTGTCTCTATCCCTCTCTCTCTCTCTCTCTCTCTCTCTCTCTCTCTCCCCCCCCTCTCTCTCTCTCTCTCTCTCTTTCGCTCTTCTCGCTCCCTCTCTCTCCTCTCTCTCTCTCTCTCTCTCTCTCCTCTCTCTCTCTCTCTCTCTCTCTCTCTCTCTCTCTCTTCGTCTCTCTCTCTCTCTCTCTCTGATAAGGAATCCAGTAGGTTTATTAAAAGAAATGAGGGTGAGAGATAGCATTTCTAAACAACACAATAACTAAGGGAATTGACTTAGAACTTTAAAAGGCATTAACAAAGTAGTTTATCGTAGAAATGTATTTTATTGATACCTCACGTTTATCATAGATCACAGGAAAGTATGATATTTATTTACAAAAACACTTGCAGCCTGGAATGATCTAATAGTCAACATATATAAGGAAAATTAATAGAGAGTTATCTTTATAAATTACCCAACTCATTACTGAAAAATCGGCCCCTTATTATGCATGGTAAATGGTTGCCTATATGAGTGTTAATGGGATTATGATAATTGGTTTCGCTATATCTGATCATAAGATAGCAAATTCCACACCAACAGTCCTGCCGGAAATTGCAAACTTGCTCTCACTGAATACAGTCACTAAAATAAAAGATTCCCACAATCCAAAGGAATGTTATTTAACTTCATTTTGATACTTGGAATATGTACCGATACATGTAATATGTATCGGTAAAAGTACCATTGTCCACAATTTCAGAATCGCATTTCATATATCACGTTGTTGTCACAGCATTGAACTAATAACGTACCTTTAGAAACTGTTTCTTAGAAACACCTAGGGCTATATTCATTCTATTTTCAATTTACGATAAATAATGCCACATGAATATCATTTCCAGCTTAACACGTGTGCATATGGGATACAGCATTTGTTTTAGACATCAGCTGCCTGATGTTAATAAAATACGCTCATGTCGCACACCGATCACATATGGATTTCACTGTGTATTGTACTTTTATCAATAAATGCCGTCTAGAAACTTGCACTGTCAGTGAAATTAGGCACTCACACATAGTAAACGTGTTGTATATTCCGTAACTGTCCTTCGTTTTTATCTTCTTTTCACATACCACAGCAAGCATATAATTTCTAAAATCTATACGATACTAAACGCTTTTGATCAACGGATCCATTCACTCTTCCTCCACTGTTGTCGTATTTAGTGCTAAAGGTCTGGGCAGTGGTTCTAAACTCTATGTCGATTGGACGGCATCAGTGGAATAAAGTGGGAAAATCAGCGTCAAAGAAGCCATTTCCGGGGTAGAAGCCCTTTGTTCCCCCAGGCTTCCCACGGAGTCATCAGCTGACGAAGATCCCCGAGACGAGTGTTGTGGTTACTTGTTAGGTCGCTCTGGGGCCTGTCAAAAGGAAAGTTTGGTCGCGATTGTGCCGGCTTGGAACGAGGGGAGAGGTATGGGGAAGGAAGGGCGCGGACGAGGAGGAGAAGGATTCGAGAAGGAAGGCCGGCAGGAAGTGATTTAGGGAAAGAGGAGCGAGGAGGCGAAGAGTTGGGGAACGAAGGACGGCGTTGGGTTAAATCGGGGCGCTGAGTGGGTCGTGAGTGACGGACGTTCGGGGGGATGACAGGAGTCCCCAGCACGCGGGGGACGGGCATGCGTCGATGTCGAGGAGGATATCGAAATCCCGGAAGCCTCACCTGTCGAGGGTCTGTGAAGAACGATGGGTGTTTGATTCGACCGCGCACTGGGTGAACCAGTCGAAGTATCGTGTGCCTGGTAGCGGTTTTGCCTGGAGGGTCGACGGCTGTTGTTTGGATATCGACCATTATGCTGTCCTCAGGATTCTCCTGAGAATTTGACTTATAGTCTGAATTATCTTCGGGAGAAAATTCTGGATCGAGGCTGGAGGTTCTCGTGAAGAATAATCGTCTAAGTTGTGGTTTTTGAGGAGTTCGCGATACTCATTTTCATCAAGGTATCTTTGTCTTCAATCTGTTTTCGGGGAAATTTCGGTCGAACCCGATCTGGTCGAGACCGTGGCCGATACGGTCTCTGGTGCCCGGACGTGTGCTTTGGCCTGCTGTTCTCCTCAAACGGATCATCACCATACGACACAGCTGGATTTTCAACGGAATTGTCAATTATATAAATGTTACCGTCCATCCCGATATACACGTCATCCCGCAGAGGATAATCCTCGCGGAATTGGTATCCGCGATTTCGCTGGTCCTTGTCAACAACCACCTCATACTTCACGCCCGGCGAGTCTCCTGTCTCCGAGCGGAGTTCGAGGGAGGAGGCCGTGCTGGGGCCTGGGACGTCGGGGGTCGTAGCCAGGGGGAGGGACGGGATTCGAGTGCCGGGGGGGCAGAGGACCCTGACCCCCCTTAAAGAGATTCAGAGGATCCAGCATGTCCAGGAAGCCGCCGCCGGAGCCGCCGGACGGAAAAGGAGGTTGACTCTGTCTCCCGTTGGTGGGGCTGTTATAGGGGTATCGGGGTTCACTGTTAGAGGAGTGAGACCTTCTTTCGCCAGCTGCTTATCCCTGCGTGGGCCGTGACTGTTACTATAGGTAATGTATCATTCTCTTCCTTGTAGTAGGAGTGGAAAGAATTGTGGAACGAGTCTCCGAAAAGGTTGTTGTCATAAGTGAGAGACTTGAAGTCCGTTCTCGTGTAACCTGGATCGGAGCCCACGGGTCTATTGAACTTCGAATATTGTACAGGTCTAGGCCTATATCTGCTCGGAGAATAGGCTGAAGATGAGGTGCCCAGACGGGAGGGAATAGGCTGTTGATTCCTGTACTTGACTAACCTCAGGCCCATGAGATTAGCCAGCGAGGGAACGTTCTCGACGGAATACCCCTGGTTCGCTAGTGTGGCTGGATCGACCCAGGCGAGACCCTCAGGCGATGGCAGTTCCTCCGGTTCCTCTTCGTCACTAATTACCTCTCCTCCGTCTCCTTCCTCTTCTATGCTCGTTTCTCTCTTTCTTCTGACCAAGGAGTATTTATTTTCATCATCCGATCTGTCTCCTTTTCCCTCCTTATTCCCAAATGCCATTTTGGTCTCTTGGGATATCCTTTCCACCTTTTGATCGTCAACATCAAACTTCTTCGTTAAGTCGTCGCCAAGGACTCGCTCATGCCAATCATCCGTGTCATCTTGGGTTTCATAAGCTGAAGAAATGGAAAGGCGTCCTTCAGTGCTGTTTGCTGTCCCCAGGATCCCATCTGACGTTTCCACTCTCCCTTGGATTCGGAGAGTCAGTTCCCAGGCAACAACAACCTGTATAGAAAGAAGGTAGTTAATCAAAGTGTTTATTGGGCAGTGCGACAGAATTATCACTTCGAAGGGAAAACGAGTTGGCTGGGTTTTTTTATAGCACTACTTTATATCAGTAAGAGTTAATGAGTATATATATATATACTATATATATATATTATATATATATATATATATATATATACATATATATGTGTTATTATATGTATATATATACATACATACATACATACATACATACACACCACACACACACAGACACACACACACACACACACACACACACACACACACACACACACACACACACCACACACACACACACACACACACACACACACACACACACACAAACACACACACATATATATATATATATATATAATATATATATATATATATATATATATATATATATATATATATATATATATATATTATATATATATATATATATATATATAAATGTATTTTTTTTTTCTTTTCTTTTCTTTTTTTTTGCACCCACCCCCACCCCTTCTATTCTTCGCCTTTCTCCCTCCGACCTATCCTCCCTCAACCA
>NC_051387.1:16125750-16128250 GCF_015228065.2 Penaeus monodon
CGGACAGGCACCGCGCGGTGGTCTGCGAGCGTCAGAAGGCAATCTGTGGTCGAGGAGGTCACGGGAGCCATGTGACGAGCGAGATCGGAGAAGGGATAAGAAGGGGGGATGGCGTGGCAGAGGGGGGGGCAGAGAAAGGTTATTGGATGGATGTGAACTCACACACAATGACAATAAAAAACTGCCATCTTCATTCATATACCTTATGTAAGACATACACATACATACACACACACCACACACCACCATACACATGTATATATAAACATATAAACGTGAGTAAACATACGCACGCACGCACGCACGCAAGCACGCACACAACGAACACACACACCCACACACACCACCACACACACACACACACAGTGTCACACAGCAGCACACAATGCACACCACACACACACACAACACACATGTATGTATATGATGTGTGCGTGTGTCTATATATATTTATATATATATATATAATATATATAGATATATATAATATATATATTAGTTATATTATGCGTGTGTGTGGGGGTGTATACATACACATACATAGGTTTCCTTGTTTTTTCTTCTTTTTCGGAAAAAATGGGAAAGAATAAGGCAAATAAATATGTGTTTGTTTGCTTGTTTATATCAGGCTACACTGTGCGTGTAGGTTTTTCTGTGTACTTTACAGGCTAGGTGCACGGGCGCGCATGATTTCAAAAAAATATTCACATATATTTTTCTAACAGCCTTAGTAAATATAAATTATTGCATGAGGGGGGGGGGGGGGGGTTGATAATTCTCTAACAAAAAAATCTCATTATTTTTCCCCCACATTGCTACACTTACCTTCACCTAAGCATATTCCCACGCACGAGCAATTGTACAATCTCATCACACATCGGATATCCTCCACATCTGCTGGCCAAAGTATACAATATAGCAATGTGGGTTCATGACTGGGTATAATTCCAGGTTTTTTCTTTTATTACCTTCCGCCGACAGTATGAGGTTATGTACTGGGTCTGCGTTATTTATCTTTTATTTACGGTAAGGATTGGCTAGTGAGCTGGATGCGTTGGTGTAGATACGTAAAAGTTACTGACGCTTTGTGATGGATTTAGGGTTGTCTATGGCTTTGGACCTGACTAATTAATTGGTGGTTGTGCTGTCTGTGTGCGAGTCATCTTGTCACAAAGGTTTTTCATCCTATTAGGCGGATTTTGAGGCAAGCTAAGTACTCTTCCTCATTAAGAGACGGGGTTAGATTAATACTAACAGCGGGAGTAAGAGCTGCTTATGTCCTTAGTGTTCCACTGGTTTATTTCTGTTCTTGGCTTTCCATTCATCACGTGTTTCGTCGTTCTGTACATTTATGTAAAGAAATGGTATATGTAACGGAATGGTTATCAACGCCATGCCCCTTGACAATGTTAAAGTTTGGTTTTTAGTCCTAGCTACCTGCGTTTTCTTAAGAACGGATTATCATATCATGATTATATTGCTCGTTGAACTGCCTATCAGTTACCGGTAGCAAAATAACTTTACAGGTTTACAATATTGGCCTTTTACGTGCATTGTTTGGCCTTTGGATCTTTTTGATTTCCCTTATCCCCCAAATAGCCCCTTCCATCATGATTATTTCCTGTGACCAATTTCTTATAATTTTCTTATCCTTCATTAGTCCCCCACGCTCTCGTCTTCTCTCGCGTGACGTCACTTCCTCGAAACGCAATCAAGAATAAGAGTGTGAAGAATAGATTAGAGGCCATCCCATGAGACCTTATTCAAGTGCGAGTAAATCCTGAGAAACATCGCGAGTGTGAGTGAGCAGTGTGAAGCAGTAGTGTAATCAGTGCCTCTACATCCGTCAGGTGTGAGTGGGAGTGGGAGAGGCATTGAACCTTCACAAAACTGGCGTCACGACTTTTTAATAACGTTATCATGTGTTACGATGACCACATCACACAGACCACGATGGCTTTCCCTCTTACCGTGTGTCATTAGTATATATTCTCAATTAAAAAAAAGTGAGTCGAATATCAGTCACATTATACGTGAATTAGCTTCATAAGCATTAGTAACAGTTTTAGCATCTATGTTTCACAGACAGATTGTGTCTGAGGTGGAAATACCATAAACCAACAGCCTAGGAGTACCGTTTTCCGCTACGACTTTTCAAATTTTGCCAAGAACGATAATCTAACAAACGCGAGGAAGAAAAAGTAAAATGCCTAAAGTAGAGAATAAAGGAAACACCAAGTAACGCCCGAGGAAGTGTTTGTTTGCCTAACGGAACTAGCGATGCTGTCATCTCCTTCCAAACAGATAACAGAGGTGCAGGCTGAACCACGTATTTATCTCCCACCTCTCTATGCTTTATAATCCCCGCTGCGTAAACGTCACTATTTTTTTTTCTTCTTTCTTCTCTCTTCTTCTCTTGATATATATATATATTTTTTTCTTTTTTTTATCTGCCTTTTCTAATCCCTCTTACTCTCTTATATTTCCCTTGTTCATCTAT
>NC_051387.1:16138250-16146205 GCF_015228065.2 Penaeus monodon
GATCGAAATCTCTTACACCCATGTCAACAAATGATAAAGTCAACCACACATCTTAACCTGGCGGTGAGCACCAATCGCGAGACCGAATAATGGCAGGTAACCCCCCCCCCCCCTCCCCGTCACAGTTAAGTATCCTCATGACACCACGTCGTCCTTAGAATAACTACCACTTCGAGCAAAAAATCTTGGTATGCCTTTCGTAATTGATCATGCTGTGGTTCTAAATGGTCTCATCCAAGACACGCAGCACTGCAAACGAGGCTCATCTAAAAGTGAGGAAGAAATCGGTACAATTCAGTATCACCACGTGTGTAAACCACGAACGGAATATCCGGCCTCCATCTCTCCCTACGCACCACACACGCGCGCGGCGCGCGCCACACAAACACACACACACACAAAAAACCCAACCCACACACACACACACCACACACACACACCGCACACACACACACACACACACTACATCACACACACACACACACACACCATCACACACACACACACAGATTCTATTTGTCTTCTTATTTTTTCTTGCTACGCTCTAAAAATTTTACCTCTCCTGTTTTTGCTCTTTTTATGCCCGATTTATTCTGCTAATTCTTAAGATTATTTTTGTCTTATTTTTTTCTTGCTACTTTCAAAATTAACACCTTCCTCTTTTGTTCTTTTTTGCCCTCTTATTCTGCTAATTTGAAGATGGAATCTCGGTATCAATTGTTCCAGAAAATATATAGATTACCATATATCTGTCATGAAGGACAAACCTCAAGCAATAAATAGAAGAGACCTCTGATCTCCAACTGAAGTAGAAGAATGCTAAATGATACATCTTTTTGATTACTCTTCACCATATTCAAAACAATCAATTACACCTCTCTTCTTGACGTAACCCATTCTACCTGAAGCCGCACCTTTTTTTCTATATCTGTCACATGAAGGGTAGGAAATGTCCATTTTAACATGTAACCACAATGATAATTTTCATCCCCAGGAATTCTTTGTCATACCACCTCCAACCTCCAGGTGTTACCTGTTATAGTTCTGCCCGAGGAGATGATTTCCCTGCCCTATAAAAACCATGTGCATCTATTTAATCATAAATGTAATAGCTAATAGAGAAAGGAAAAGCTGCAAACATTGAGCTTTAATCATGTTCTTACAAGTGAAGAGAAAATACAGCTAAAATCAGTGCATTTGACTTTTACTTCTTTATTTCTTGTATGACTTAATGATGCCTAATTTTTTGGACTTTTATTTATTATAATTATATTTCTGTCATTCCAAGAATCCTGTCTACTACTTCCCATATATCACTAATATCGTTTTATTAGTATAATTCCATTCGATGTACTTCCCAGTTTATTACTTTTGTATTCTCAATGTTGAAGAAGATTTCAGGAATTTTAAATCCTATATCCTGAATCTCATTCATACAAGCTAGCTTCAAACTGAACCTATAGCAACAGACTCAGAACAATTTTTCCAATCTTTTTATCTATTTATTTCTTTGTATACAAATCCAAACAAAAAAATATGTACACATTCACATTTCACTAGAACAACAGTTGCTACAAATTTCCAGTCCGTTTCGAAATAATTCCAGCATTCCCTCTATCCGCTTTCCTGTTTTCTTAGCAGATTCTTTTCTTTCATGGCCCTTGTTCGTAATCTCCGTCCAGGTACTGCTTTTTTGTTGGGGTCCATTTCCCTCAGAGGGGGCGTTTACCTGAAATATGCATAGCATATCACATAAAGCCCATGCTCTATGCTTCATTATGAAATTCATATATTTAGGATGACACTGTATGTATGCATTCTGTGTGTAATTCTGAACCTGAGTCTTATGGTAATAGATGATGCTTTGTACAGTATAATATTCTATCAGATTCTGAAGTTCTTTGATTAAGTCAAGCATTTAGCTTGAACCATTTGCTTTATTCAGAGTAAATAAATCATTAGGATAAAGAGAAACAATATATATAACAAGTCTTAACATGAAACAGCACAGCCAACTGGTTGGTTACCTATTTTAAATCACCTAGATAGATATGGAAATTATCCCTTTATCTAAACATATTTCTTACTAATTCATTTAATCAACTTACCTGTCCCAGTCCACACCATCTGGGTATTCAGAATCACATTTCAACTGGATGTCTTTGTTGGATTTTCCTTTACTGGGTCGATCCCCAGACAAGTTTGCTAACTTCACTGGTTCTGTCGCTACTGGAAGACGCTATGAAAAAAAAATATGATATTAAATGTCATTATGTTTACATATAAAAACAAAAATTAACTTCCATTAAGAAAGAAACAAAGAAAATCTAATGGTCCTATATGAAAGAATAGGAAAATATAAATATATTTGTAGAGCCATTAATGTGTGAACAAAATTCCAAAGAACCATAAAAACTACATCAGTGGTTAAAATACTTACAATTTCTCAACAGCTGGTCCACAGCTTTTCTTTTTTTCCTTCATCTTGGGCACTGTAAACATAAAAAAGAATATTCACAACATTTAAAAGACTCATCATACCTGATTCTAATGGGAAGGGGGTGTTTAATGAAATATTGCAAATGTATGTTTCCCATAGATATGAGACAAGAATCTTTAGCATATTTCACACTTCTCGAAATATAGCTTGGGAATTCTGAAACTAAAACCTTGTAATTGTAGCATCTTCAATATGTTCCAATAAAATCTCATATGACTACAAGGTGGCAAATGAATTAAAGTCTAGCCGGACCTGCCCCACATACTAGTAATATAAAAGAAAAAAAAGCAAGAACCATCATAACCACATACAACTTTCAAAGGATTTATATCAAAAACACTCACTTGTTTCTTCACTAACAAGAATATTTAGCCAATTGTCATACACATGAAGTTATATTGCATTACAGGGTACTAACTATGTTTGGCTTATGAAAATAACTCAACTACAAGGCTCATGAAACTTCTCTTCAAACTGAATATTTCCTTTTAGATTTGACTACTTCTCATATCTTTATTATATCATACCGAAACATTTTTCTTTTTTAAATCCAAAGATCAAACATATCTTAATGTGGAAAATGTAAGGGCTTGTTGGCAATAAAATATTGATCTTGGTGGTTACAATTACAAGTCCCATGGTATGTGCTTTTTTATACAACCTAAGGTTGTACAATGAGACAAACCACCTCTTGATTGTTGGTCCCTAGGACAGGATGTCCCTGTATCAATTCATAGGATATAGATGGTTCTTGACAAGACATTATTCATAACTTTTAACTCACACACACAAATCAGAGCCGTTAACCACTAAGTCTTATTTTTTTTGCTATGGGCATGGGACTGCAAATATCATGCGTCCCTATTTACCAAGATTATAGAAAGCCTGTCCAACATCTAGTGTCTCTTACGACTGGCACACGTTTTTCTCTGCCCACATCCAAACATCACCCATTAAAACCCTACTTCTCTTCTAACCACTTCACTCCTCAGCCAATCATGCCTCTTTCGGCTTGTGATTAAAACATCCTGAGTAGCATGGTGGTGAGTTATGGTAATCTGTATACATATTACATCCATCCAAACCCCCTGCTCTTTTCCGTCCAGCTCTCCCAACCAATGCCACATTAATATCTGGATGACATTTTGCAGTAATGTCTTGAAAAAATCTGGTTGAGGCCAGATGACCGGAATTGCTGTCTTGAAAAATCTGCTGAAGGCTGAGATGAACTAAAATGTGCCATCTCGAAAAATTCTTTCGCTGAGGCTGTTATGACCAAATAAACTCACCAACGAGCATTTAAGAGGGGCATTGCAGTATCTCCACCAGTAAACAAGGGTGAACGCAACCTTGTATGAACACGCTGAAGAAACCATCTCTAGAAATACACTTATTCCCATGCTCAGGATCTGATTTAGGGCACATGTGCAGACACAGGGCACCAGGATCCACCAGGTTGTTGAATCTCCAGTAACACCCTGGTACTATCTATTTTATCATTTATACTCTAATTGCTAATAAATACAGCTCAATGCATATTTTATTGTGAAAATATTATTTCCTCATGTTTTATTTACATAGGCCCTTCCATTGGAATTTATCTCTATTTTCATGCATGTGATGGGGAACTGTGATAACCTTTACAAATGGTGCATAAAAACAAGCTTTGGTTGCAGTGATACATGAACTCAGAACCCTTTTTTTTGTGTATATAATACTGATAAATTTATCATATAAATTAGTATAAAGGCAAGTCAAAGCATAACCATAAAGTATTCTAATTAGTCTTCAAGTTTCCCTAATTCTAAGCACTAGAAATCTTTGTAGTATGGTAAGCATTAGATAGTAGCACATTCGTCATGAATTCTACATTTACCTCTATGAAACAGATGGCAAAAATTGAAATAAGCATGATTTAATCATAAAACACTAATACTTGAAACCAGGTCCTGTCCTTAATCACCATGGTCATGTCCATCTTGTTAATTTTTTGCAGACCCTCCTGGTAATTTACTCAGACAAAGAATTGGTCCAAATGCATACACTACCAATATAGCCATTGTGGGGCATGTTAACCTTAGTTGGGAGCTCACAGTTGTATAACTAATGTGATAACTTGATAAATATATTACAAGGTTTCTTTTTTCCTAAATTTTTTCATCTTTTACTGCGATACATCATATCACATTATCCGGACCAGGATCATATGAACTGAGAAAAAAATAGAGTAACAGCTATCAAAACTGCATAGACTAATACAATGAACTAAAGACCAGTTGCATGTCGTCAGTACGACGGCAAAAAAGAACCACATATATTTCTAAATAAGCTGACAGAGTACTATATTGGCTTATTATTTGAAATGATAAACTTTGTGGTGCACTGTGTATGCATTACATTTTTACTGAATTAAATAACAAATTCCGAAACTACACACATCACACAATACTACACTGGTTGAAAGCACATTAAATTTTCAAAGCCCTGAACGAATAAATAACGATGACACTATCCTAACTTCTAACTGACCTATTGATTTATCCAATGGCCCACAAAACAATTACAGTGGACTTCCGGTTGTGCCAGATTACTTTAATGTCCACCTGTAACACACCAGCACTGTTGGGAAAATATTTAGAGCCCGTTGTCCTTGATTTTGGAAAAGTCAATTATTGCCTTATAAGAATAACTTCAAAATTTGGCAAGTTATCTCTAAAACACTCTTGACAGCAGCAGCAATGCCATGAAATTTAATTCTTAATGGGAAATGACAGCAGTCCTCGTTATTTTTTGTTTCATCCACCTTGCCAAATTATTATTTCTCATTTCAACTATTCACTGTGTAATAATGTGACCTGTTATTGTCGTTCCATTATAAATTATATAGAAAATTATCGTTAACTATTTATGAATTGCTGCAATCCCTCCTCTCAGCTTAGGTCCCTATCACTAAGCCATTCCAAGGAATCCATGAGTGTTGTTGAACCTTCCTAACCCAGTGATCCCATATTGGGTACTTCGCCCTGGACCCCACCTAATCACAGTGGACTTAGGCTTACTCTTAGCAAGGCAATTGTTGCAACTTATTTTCTTAATTTCTGATGTTATTCTTTGCCTGCATGGATTATTTAAGGAGTGTAGATTTTCCTTTCTTTATGATGTCATTAAATTTCCACATAAATGTGTACCAAAGTAAACATGATGCACAAAATTTATCATCATCAGATTGCAAAGGAAATGCCATAGATGAAAAATATCTTCTTTTTTGTCTTTTTGCCTATTACAGGTACAGTTTACCTTTTACCAAATGGTTGTAAGGTAATGAAACTATACTGCATCCCTAACTTTCATGGCATTTGTGCAAGTCAATTGGAAACCTAGCAATATAGAATGAAAACTTTGTGGCGCATACACAGCTAGCTGCTCACTTTTCCATTTTTACCACGCAGTTCTACCTTTCTTATTAGTTGGCCTCGTCAAGTTGTCAAAGTGCCTGTTTACTATGAAGAGTGGATGGCCCAGGTGTGGATCACTTTACGAACTGAATGACCTACAAAATTTATCATTCAAACTGACCAATTAGGTTGGGTCATCAATGACAACCCATTTTAATAGCATAGAAACAATGTATAAATAATATATCATCCATCACAAACACTACTTAATGTAAAACAAAAACTTGCGCAACAATGAATTGCACATTTTTGGGCAATCTGAAAATTAAGCTGCACTAGTTACAACTAATGAAAATAACTTGCCTACACATGTAAGATTTCCAGTCTGGCTTGTAATGGCCTATATATAGGTGCTTTTTTATTTTCCTTAGGATTAAGAATAGTTTTGATTGGACAGTCTTTGTAGAAAAATTGAGACACGCTAAAAAAACTTGCAGGTTAATAAAGTAATGAAGTCAAGCTCTATCCTGCTGAGTATTGGCTACATTGTGGAGGTCTGTTGGCTCTTGCTTCTGTACTTTTTGGACCCTGCAATAACATCATGGTTTCCTTGGACTATATGCATGTCTCAAATGATAGTTTCACGAGAGGTTAATGTTACCGATAGCAACACACATAGACAGAGGAAAATGGACACTGCCATCTTATAGAGCATAAAAAATGGAGTAGGAAACAATACTGTTTTTTTCTGCAGCTGCTTCATATTTACCGTGAAATGACCAAAATGTCCGCTGCATGTCACTGCTCAGAGACTAAGTCCTCCACAACACCCTCACACAACCAGAGTCTGTTGACCATAAGAGTCGCATTTTCTGTTGATGAGCCTGGAAATCATATCTGATTAATTATTTATTTTCAATATCATTTTTTCATATTCCGAATTACCTTTCCTCGTTTTTTTTTTAATGTTACTAGATCGTTTTGGTTGCTTTCTCGAATCTATGTGTTTATATTAAATTTTTTCTTATATCTATTATCCATTCTAAACTATTAACCCTTTGCCGACGGGTGGCATGTACGCATATGCCATGGCATGGCGGGACTATCTGCCGGGGGCATGTATGTACATGCCATGCTGTATGTATGGACATGCCATGAGATTTTTTTGTTACAATCACAGCAAAATATTATTTTTCTGGCATTGAAAGAGTGATTAAATCGTATTTAACACTCTCATTTTTACTATGCAAAAAAAGTCTATATAACAACAAAAATACCCTTCAGTCTCGATTTATCAGGAAATATGGCAAGTAGAGACTTTAGAAAGTAATGAAAACTGAAAATATAACATATCCTCGTAGTATTACGAAGAAATGGCATGGGATGCTGGTATTTGGCATGAGTGGTCGTGCATGCTAGGGCGACGATATATGCCCCCAGCAGCGAGGCTTGGGCCACTATGAATACTACCTGTCGGGAAAGGGTTAAGGTAATAGACATTACTGCTCTATTACCTTAATTGCCTCCCATATCAGAAAAATACATACTCTATCACTTCTCCCTGTTTTCTTTATGCTTTTGCAAGGACAGGACCTTCAAACTTCTGTGGTCAGTGACATGAGGTATGTTTTATTTTATATTTAAATATCCTTTTATCAGTACTGTATTCATTATAGATCATTATAGTGTTCTTTATGTTTTTTATAGTAAGTAGAGGCAATTTTTGCAACATTACAGTGGCCGGGCTGAGCTCTTGCTTGATGTGTGCCAGTCACACAGAGCGTTTCATACAAATCTGCATGGTGACTAAACAGTTAATTATAATGGCATTGTTCGAAACTTGGTTTGCTTATTCTAAACATGGACTTTTGCGCATACCATTTTGCACTTGTTTACTTGGGAGCTATCTTATTTTTATTTTGTCGGACAGAGTTTGGCTCGGGTTTCTGAAATATTTCTTTGATATCGGCAGGTTCCTATTGACATCCAGTGCCATCCATTATCCCCCCCCCCTCAACCCCCGGGTCCCCACCCATCCCCCCAAAAACGTTGGGTAGTGG
>NC_051387.1:16146305-16161305 GCF_015228065.2 Penaeus monodon
CACACACCACACATATAAATATTACAATATATATCCATATCCACACACACCCTACACACACTATAGGATATATAAAATATAATATATAAATATAATATAATATATATAATATATATATTATATAATTATGTATATATATATATAATATATATTAATATAATAAATATACACAACATAAAATTATTAATTTATTATATATATATATATATATATAAAAATAATAATAATATCTATCAAAATTATATATATATAAAATATATAAAAAATATATCATTATATACATGTGTGTTATATATATATATATTATATTATATTATAATATATATATTATATATATAATATATAAAAATATAAATATAATATATATTTTTTTTTTATTTTATATATATATATAAATATATATATTTATATATTAATTTTATATCTGCCCTGATAGTCCTGGTTAGCCACTGTGTGTTGGTGTGTGTGTGGGGTTGTGTGTGTGTTGTTGTGTGTGTGGTGTGTGTGTGTGGTGTTGTTGTTTGTTGTGTACATCATACATACATCATACATAATACATCATACTACATCATTATATATAATATATATTATATATTATATATATATATATATATAATTTAATAATTATAATATTTATTATATTTATATATATATATATATAATATATTATATATAATATATATTATATATATATATATATAAAATAATATTTTATAATTTTATATATTATTATATATATAATGTAGTATGTATGTAGATGTATGTATGTATGATGTTGTATTACACACCACACACACAACACACACACACACACCACAACACACAACCACACACCACAAACACACACAACCACACCCAGTGCGCTAACCACTACTTCACGGCAGATAAATATAATATATTTTATATAAAATTTTTATATATTATATATATATTTTAAAAATATATATATATATACATATATTTTTAATTATATAATTATGTATATTATATAATTTATATATAATAATATATTATTATTATATATACGTATATAATTTATGTATGTATATATGTTTTTATTATATATATATAATATATATTATATAAAAATATATATAATATTATATATTAAAAATTTCGTAATATTTAATATTATAATATATATATATATATATATATATATAAATATAATTATATTTTTGTGTAAATAATATATGGGTGTAGGGTGTGTGTGGATAGGTATTATGTGTATATATATTATTGTGTTTTGTGTGGGGGGGGGGGGGGTGTGGGGGGGGGTGTGTGTGTGTGTGTGTTGGTGTGTGTGGGGTGTGTGTGTGTGTGTGTTTTGTTTGTGTTTTTAATATAAAAATTTATATATATATATATTTTATTATTATAATAATATATTAAAATATATTACTATATATATATATATATATATTATATATTTTAATAATTCTTTATAAAATTATTATTATAAAATTTTAAATATTTTAATATATATTAATATATATATATACAGAGGCCGCGGGGGCCCGAGGGGTTGAACATAGGACTAAAGACTGGCACAGGGGCAATTGAGTTCGGGGGTTAAATTCCCCGGGCCCGGCGCGTTTTTCCCTTGGGCAAGGAACTTCACCTCGATTGCCTAGCAACCCAAGTCTGCTGGTCCCGGTCAGATAAAATAAGAAATGATTACCTAAAAGGTACCCCCGGGCACTCCCCGTGGAAAGGAAATTGGGCCCCTCCCCACGTACCCCACTCCAAGAGCATCACAACATGAAAAAAAATTAAGTATCATGCTGTGACCACGGCGGCTCAAACCATAAACCCTACCTTTTAAAAAAAGGGGTTTTTTGTGTGTATGTGTATATATAATATATATTATATATTATATATATATATATATATATTATATATTATATATATATAATATTATATATATTATTTATATAAACAATAAAAATTTATATATATAAATAATATATTATAATTTAATTTATATATATATTTTGTTGTGGTGTGTGTGTGTGTGTGTGTGTATGTCTTATGATATGTATATATAGAATATATATTAAATATTAAAACAAATATATATATATATAATATATATATATATATATATATATATATAATACAATATTATATATATACGTTAGAAAAGACTATGTGCTGTCTAAAGATTCTGTACTGAAAGTGATACTTTGGTTTGCCTGTAGTATGTTTTTTTTTTAAAGTGCTTAAGTACCCAAAATGTGACATCAACCTTCCTGATCAACTCCCCCCCCCCCCCCCTCCTCCTCTCTCCTCTTCTACGCCCTGGCTCAGTGGATGTTTATAAAGGGGGATATATTAACCCTTCCTTTTTCCTTTTTTTCTGTATACTTATTAGTCATGCTCGTCACAACTCAGCTCGTCATTTCTTTCACCCCATTTTTCTTCTGTGTACTGTGAGGAATGAAATAAAAAAATGTTTATTTTTCCCTGAGCTGAATCACTAATTTTAATTTAATATATGTTGTGTAAGCTTCCGTGTCACATCTTGTTACATGGATACAGAAACGATTTTTTAAGCATTAGCAATTAAATACACGTTTTATTTGCAAAGAACGCATATCCTTGATAAAAAAAAGGTTACATAATTTCACATCATCGTTTTAGAATTAGCTAGCTTTAAACACGTCCCAGTTGCTCCAAATCCCCGCACATCCTGTAAGCTGGAAATATTCCACCCAAGGGAACTTTCTCTTCTGCGCCCCAGCATTTTTTTTTTTTTTTTTTTTGTTTTTTTTTTTTTTTTCTTTTTTTGGGAGGGGGAATATTTACACTATGGAGTCACCTCGTCTCTCTGTTGCATTGTTTTTTTGTTTTGTTTTTCCCAGTTATGTTGTTGCTTTTCCACCTTGCACCCTCCTCTCTCTCTTTACATTTTTCTCTCTCATTTCGTGCACCTTTATTTTCTTGTTTTTTTTTTCTAAACTCTTCTATTGTTACATGTCTCTTCTCTTCTCTCTCTCTCTCTCTCTCTCTACCTCCTATCCTCCTCTCCCTTTCCCTTTCCCCTCCTCCTTCCCTCCCTCTCCCTCTCCCTCCCATCCCCCTCTCCCTCTCCCTCCCACCCCCCTCTCCCTCTCCCTCCCACCCCCCTCTCCCTCGCCCTCCCTCCCCCTCTCCCTCTTCCTCCCACCCCCCTCTCCGCTCCCTCCCATCCCCCTTCTCCCTCCCTTCCTTCTTCCCTCCCTCCTTCAGCCCTTTTGGACGAAATGGAATTCTCTCACCCCAGAGCACGTGAATAATTAAGATCAGAGCCTGTAGATATTTCTGTCCGCGACCGTTAGCGCAGGCCCCACAGTGTGAAATAGAGCGCTCAGACCAATCAGATTAGATATGAATTACATTCTGTTACTGCTAACGTAACAATCCATGATTATTTATCGCTTGAGACCGTGTTAATGGATATATTGTCAACATAAAGAAAGCATTCATATCTGCTTATTGATGACTTTGTATATAGAATTATATAAGTCAGTGTTTAGTTTCGTATATTTTTTTTTACTGCTGAACCAAAGATTTTTTTTTTTCTACTTTTTGAGTAATATTGCAAGTCCTTTTGAATCTCTCTGTTCTTCCATCTAGATAGATAGATAGATTTATATTTCTGTCCTGTCTGTATCCATCTATCTATCTATCTATCTATCTATCTATCTATCTATTCTCTCTATCTATCGTCCTGTCTATCTATCTATCCTTTTCTATCTATCTATCTGTCTATCTATCTATCCCTATCTACCTAATCTATATCTTCATCTATCCATCTACTTGCTATCTACTATCAAGTATTTTCATGTTTTCTTCCAAGTTTTAGTTACGATAGATACTTTAAACCTTTACCATTTAGGGTGCATGAAATGAATAGACGTCGGGTATTGATGTATGATCCAGTGGAAAAAGTTTGGTGATTCCATTCGTTTCAATTGCACGCGTTCTTGATTTTTTTTATTGCTATTACCAGTATAATATGATCGACAAGTTGCGTCATTTCGTTCGTTTAATCGTTTTTTATACTTATATCTTTGGTACGAAATGGTGTAGCGAAAGAAGTGACGATTCATTACTACGTTAGTTTGATTTTGTATTGATTGCGTTTTCTTTAGATTTTCAGAAATGTCGACCCAAGTGCTGATTTTTATTCATTTTTTTAGCGCTATATATTGCATACAGGTGATGGAATTTCCATTTGTCCATGGATGACTGTAATCAAGATGAAGGAAATATCCATACAGCAGCAACCATTGGCTTTGACAAAATTTATTAAATATTCATAATAATCACTCGGAGGTCATTACGGATAAAAAAAATATATTATGGTACTTGTAAAGCTTTCCAGTCGTAAACATCTCAGTTTTCCATAAATCGCACAAGAAATTAAAATGAAATTCGTAAATGTTTAAAAGCCACAATAAGATACCTGTAGAGAATATAAAGAACAAAACTCTGAGGGATTTTTTAGTACATCGAACATTCTTTACCACAATTAATCTGATTTTATATTGCCTTGTCGGTGGTCCCTTCTCCCTTCATGTTAATGAAAACAAAACAGTACAGCACAATGGTCGTTATATCTGGCAACTGTACCAATAATGGTATTCTCTCCCTTTTCCTTTTCTTTTCTAAAGAAATTCTCATGCGTCATCGACTTAGACCTTATAGAGCCAACACTGACAGTTAGGTAGCTTCCCAGTGCATTTCCAGTTTCCACCTTGACAACAGATATTCTGGTCAATAACTGGAAGTTTAATACTATGATCGTTATCGGTAAAAAGCTGACACTTGCCGGGCCATATATGGAAGGCCCGGGCGAAGCTAGAATGTCGCAAATCTCTCAAGAAAGCAAGCCACGGTTCCCTTCGGCCACAAGGAGGGATGGATATCGGCCAAGCATCCCACAGTGTCGGCTTTCGAAAGGACGCTTCATGGCCCCTTGTTTTTTTATTTGATAATCAAAAATACCACATGTTGGTCCCCCAGGGTTTTCCCGGGGGGTTTGGGAAATTCAACGGGGGCCGGGGAGGCCCATTTTCCCCCACTTGACGGCCGGAGCCAAAAGCCGAACCCGGGAAAGGGCCGGGGAACCCGAAGCCGGAGCCGGAGCCATGTCACAGTTCCCCGGGTTTAGGGCCCTTTGGAAACTAATCCCCCCTTCCCTGGCTGTGGCACGGGGGAATTTGAGGCCTGGGGGGCCTCTGGGGGGTTTCGTTTTTGGCCCCGAGGGGGAAGAAGAAGGAGAGCAGGAGGAGGAGGCCGCCCCGGGAGACCCCAATGTGAACCCCAGAAGAAACGCTGGAAACCAAAAGGGAAATAAAAAATAAAAAAAAAAGGGAAAAAAAAAAAAAAGACAATTAAAAAGGACTGAGAAAAAAACCAAGCTCCCTATCGGGAGGTCCAGAGATTTTCCCAGAGGGGGGGACATGCTGAGTTTAAACTTTAGAAAAAAATGAAAAAAAAAAAAAAAAATTAACAAAAAAGTTTTTTTTAAAAAAATTTTTTTAAATTTTTAAAACCCCCACACCCCCCGACACCACCACACACACCACACACACACACCACCAACAAAAACAAAAAAACAAAAAATTATATAAATAATATATATATATATGAATATATAAAATATTATTTTTATAATAATTTTATATATATATATATATTTTATAAAATTTATTTTAATTATATATATATTATAGAATAATATAATATATAAAAATTTTTAATATATATATTTTTTATGTATTTCTATATATACTTTATATAGGGGATAGGTATGCTGTGTTTTGTTGTACACACACACCCCTTTGGGGTTCCCCTTAACCCCACCCGGGCCGGGGTTAGGGGGGAACGTGCGGGGCAGTGGGGCCTTTGATTTCGTAGGGGGGCCCTTTTATCCGTCCCCCAACAGGGGTTCCGGAGTTTTTGAAAAAAATTTTTCTAGCATTCCTAGTCCCCAAAAAAAAATTGGAAATTTTTGCGAGGCCAAAACCCCCAAAAAACCAAAAATTAAAAAACCCCCCCTTTGCTTGGCCAGGCCAAACCCAAAACGAAAAAAATTTCCAGGGTTAAAACCGAAACCTTTTCCTTTTGGCGGGGGCCAACCAAGGGGCGGGGGGTTTGGGTTTGTTGGGGTGAGGGGTTTTGGTTTGGGGGGTTTTGGTTTTTGGGGTTGCCAGGCCGGCCGGGGCGTGGTGTGTGTGTGTTTTTTTGTGTGTGGGGTGTTTTGTTGTTTTTGTGTGGGGGTGTGTGTGTGTGTGTGTTTTTTTGTGTGTGTGTGTGTGTGTGTGTGCAGAAGAGAGGAAAATATACAAAACATCCCTTTACAAATTACAAAAAAATAAAATATATAAAAAAATATATTTTAAATTTTTAATATTTTTAAATATACAATATATATAATATTTATATTTTATATATATATATTATATATTTTATATTTTATATAAAAAATACATTTTGGGTTTTTATTACGTAAACAGGGTACATAAAACCATTTGTTGGGGGAATCCCCTTTTCCCCGGGGTTTTGTTTTCACAAAACCCCTTCACAAACCCTTTGACGATTCCAAAAAAATCTCGGTTTGACGGGCGGCATTTTTTACGCATTTACCATATCACAAATGTTCATTCATTCGAATTATTCTTTAAAAAATCACGATACTGTCGGAGAGTAAAATTTAAAAAATACCAGAACATAAACATGCGGGTGTTTGTTAGTATTGTTTTGAAAGTTTACAAACTTTTAAAGGAAATATACATTTTAAAAATGGCCAAAATCATCCCTGCTTCCATGACAACGCGAATTTTCAATTTTGTTTGGCTTCAAAAAAATAAACATTGGTTTTAAATCCATTTGGAGTACCCGGTTGTATTTTTGCATTTTTGAACGAAATATGTGAGCAACAAAGGGGGCCCTTAGAACAGTCCCTTTTTTCCTTTTATCTTTTTCTTCAGTTTCCTGTTCATTTTCCCCCCCCCCTATTTTATTCTTTATATTCCGGTATTTTCACCCCAAAATATCTATTGTTCCCTTATACATTTTTTTTGTGAAAAAAATTTAGTACCTTTTTTTTGGGTTTTTACAGTAGCGGGTTTTAAAATAGGGAAATTTTAGAAAAGGTTTTTGAAAACCCTTTGGGAGGTTGGGGTTAAAAAAAAAAAGTTTAACTTACTGAAGGAGAGTTTGCCCAAAGGAAAAAAAAATCGCTAATAAATTTTAGTATCCCGACAAGGGGTTTTTAGAATGAATGTGAAAGGAAAGAAAAGTAGTAAAAAAAAAAAATACAAGAAAGAAAATTCCCGGGTTTAGCCATAAACCTGCACAGTTTGAAAAGAAATTTTTGCGGGAAAAGACGATGAAAGATCGGTTTAGGTGTGATAATTCACTGCCTATAGACCAAGCAAAAGCCCCTTTGTGGACGTTCAGGGGTTTTGTTTTTTAAAAGGGGGGGGGGGACTTTGTCCCCTTAAATTCACGCTCATCCAGTTAGGGAAAATTCCGGGTTTATTAATTTTGGGGGTAGAAAAGAACTTAGGGCCATTACCATTTTTTTTTAAAAAGTACAAACAAAAAAAAACAAATGCCTTGCGAGGGGGGCCCAATGGCCCAGGGATTTAGGGGGAAATTGTTTTTAAAGAGCTCTGCGCTCGAAGGGTAAAACAAATCCCCGGAAAACTGGAAATAAGCAGCATGAATTTATTGGATTCACTGCACTTACAACAATTAGTGTATTCATTAAATACGAATTTTACCCACAAGGCGAGAATCACTTTGTTCACTCGAAAAAGTGGTATAGGAAGTGACCGATTATATGGCGGAGTAAGACCAGGTGAGGCATACCTGCCATTACAATAAGAAGGTGGGAAGAAACTTACTTTTAAGTACAGAAATGAACATATATAAATAAACCCTATTAACTTGTATAAACATTTGGAATATTTTAGTATTTTACAGTTAGGTTAATTGTATTAATTTATTATTTATTATTTTACAGTTAGGTTAATTGTCTTAATCACTTGAAACCTGATACCACAATAATAGTATATAAATCAGTTATACAATATGGTAAATATGTTATATAATACCTTTACAGTAGATAAAACAGGTGCTTAACCCAATCACCCCGGATTTATGTTCTGTCCCTTGTAGGTTTTTTGTGAATTTTGTTACATACAGATGGCTCCACATGTGCTCAGCCTCCAAGGAGTCTATCAGTAGGCCCTACTGACTGATCTTGATTTCCCCATTCCTTGAATTGGCGGGAAAATGCGTTTTTCCTTTTAATACAATTGATATCAATATTGTTATTATTGTTATTGATGTTATGATTATTAAAGTATTATTAAAATCTTGTTAACATTTAAGGCAATGAAATAATGCAAAAGATCCTTTCCAAAAGTCAAGGAAAAGGGTAAACAGGTGAGAAAGGTAGGACTAATAAGTGACCCCTTGATGACTAAGCACTTGTAGAGCCATCTATGTGTGAATACAATAAATAAACCTGTGTTACAGTGGGCATGGCATGTATTCTTGCCAAACGTGCTGATTGGGTTAAGAAGCGACAGGAGCGGACCTGGAGAAGACTTTTCTGACGAACGCTGCTCACAAATACAAGGTAAGAAATAAAGCTGTGCGAGAAAGCTACCGATCAAAACGTACAAGACATATGGTGGGATGCAATTTATATATACGGTATACATGTATTATACGACGTCGATGAATAAACAAAAAAAAAATGCCAGCGAGACTTAAGCCATAAGACTCAATTCCAAAAGGGTTTTCGGAAATGAGCGTCGTAATTTCCTACAAGTTAGCTCCATGTAAAACTGTCGATATTATACAGGGCTGGTCTGCCAACCACTTCATTCCAATACATATGCGGCCTGGGAAATAACCAGATATGAGGATAGAGTCATTATAGTGACTACGAGAGACAGACTTCAATAAAGAACAAATCACGACTAAGGAAGGCCTCATTAAGAAGTTTCACTAACATTGTAAAAAGCCTATTCCTTCAGTGGAAGTTCAAACGGGCCAGTAAATTACTAACTTACTTATTGTTTATCATTCATCTCTGATACAAGTTTATACTTATGTTTAGAGGTAGTTTGTGCAGAATATATATAGAAATACACATCTATTTTGGGATTAGACCATTTTAAGCTTGAAAAAGATTGTTTTTTTCCACCACTGTTGAAAATGTGTACCACATATATATTCATAGATAGATTGTTAAACAAACATAAATATATGTATACATACATACGCACACGTGTGTGTGTGTGTGTGTGTGTGTGTGTGTGTGTGTGTGTGTGTGTGTGTGTGTGTGTGTGTGTGTGTGTGTGTGTGTGTGTGTGTGTGTGTGTGCGTGTGTGTGTGTGCGTGTCCGCACAGTAGCGCACACACACAGACAGTACACTTTATATGAGCATTGTCAAGAGTACGTTCCAGGAGTTACATCCTCGACGTCACGACGCAGCGCCGCTCCTCGGAATAACTCTAAAAGCACAATAACTATAAACACGAATATGACCTGAAGGTAAGTCAGGCGCTGGATATCTAAATCGGGGAGCTTGTTCTATATTTAGGTTAACAATATGCTCATATTTCGGGCATCTAATAAGTTATCAAACTGCAGAGATCGTTGCGGAATCACTGGGTGTAAAAAAGACAATATCCGAAGTTAATGACGCAATGATATATAATAGGTGTAAATGATCACATGAAGTTTTGAGTGGCAACTGATCATTCTATTTTCGAGAGGCATTTTCAAAAAGAAATGCTAAGAGGAACGGCTAATAGTCTTTATGTGAAATTTCCGTTTATTTAGCGTCTGTCTGTCCCCTAATTAGTGTTCCTTTAGGTCTTCTTTTCTTTTCTTTTTTTAGAGAAAATACAATGCCTTCCTTGTCGATTCCTTCTTTTCGCCTTCATTTTGTTCCCTGTTTTCTTCTTAATACATAAAATGGTTAATGGTTAATGGCTACAAAACAAAATAAAACATCAAAGGTCATATAGCAGTATAGAGAGATATATTAGCAAAAGGGATAAGGGGGAGGGGTGGTGTTTAAATGCGATTAAACCAAAGAGCAGTTTCAGGAGGAGGGGGGTCCAGGGAAGGGGGTTGAAGTAACAAAAGGGAGTCACGTGAGTATCCATGAGGGAGTGGAAGGGATAACAGAGAAGGAAAGGGGATGCTCCATGTGCATTGCATGCTTCATGCGATGCACATGAAGCATGTGGGGGTGGGGGTTGTTGGGAGAGGATGCAAGGAAGGGGTTTAGGAGAAACATGAGTAAGAGGATGATGGATATCAGTAGTCACTTTGAGGGAATGAGAGTAGAGAGACTGAAGTTATCTTGAGTCATGATTAGATAGTTTTGAATGTCCTCAAGAGTTTCTGAAAAGTTGGTCGGGGAGGTCTGACAAACACAGGTTTTCGCATGAGGGGAAGAAAAGAGGATAGACGTTTGAGGGGCTAAGGAAGTGGTAGATGTAAAAGAGGATGCGGTAGGAGATGGAGTGCAATGGAGATGGAGGAGGAGTAGGCACCAGGGAAGTAGAGAATGGAGTGCATTTAGAATGAGGGAGGCATAGAAGTGAGAACGTAAAAAGCAGGAAGAAGAGATACTGAGGGAAGGGGGAGGGGCAGAGTGAAGGTTCCCGCTTCGCGTAAAGTGAGGCCAAGTTTGAATCAGAGGACTGATACCTCAGACTCGAAATCGTAGGTGGGCAGCCCCTATAAATGCATGGGAGTCACCACTATAGACACACGTGCGTGATTGCACGAGGCAGTTTGAACGGTCGTTACCAGGTTGGCCACATTGAGCAAAGCAGGCTGTGGAGCGACGGTGTATAGCAAGGTGGCCAAAACGCCATTTCTGACATTGATAGGGAAGGGGTCGATAGGGCAGAACGGGATAGGACTCTCCACTAATATAAACTGGGGAGGCCATGTCTACGGAAGGTAATTATGGCAATATTGGTGTAGGACTTTCGGCGGCCTCTATGGGAACAGTGCAGTATTCTCCTGATACTACATCATAGTCAACGAGGCGGGCAAGAAGGTTATTGTCACAGTCTGACCAGGCAGATGGAAACAGTTCCGGTACATGTATTAAAGAACTAGGGCTGAGCAGGAATATGTTTGACAGTGAGGTCAGTCAGAGTAGATAACGCTAAGAGTTCGGGACTCAGATGTAACTGTGACAAAGCGTAGGCGATTGGGACGGCTGTGGAAGGAAACTTTGCTTACTCGTTTTTGAAGGCATTGTTGGAATAGGAGGTTTTCAGAGCAAGGGGCTGTAGAGGGATCATCCCACTTAGCTGGGCTAAAAAGAATTTTCAAATGATTTACAGAGGTGAAAGTAGTTGAGGAACGAGGACGGGATGAATCTTTAGCAGGGGTGTCGAAAGATTCAACAGAACTTTATGTTACGGAAGAGTTGGTATTCGGTTGGTTTCGAATTTGTCTCGTTCTGATTTATAATGTATCGAATAGTCGTTCCGGAATTCATATGAATCCACTGTGACATGATGATCTTATTCCCGATGGAGACATCAAAAGAAACGCGTGATAGCATTGCCTCCCTTCCTATTGATCGTTTAAGAAATGCAAATAAACCACTAAGATGGGGAATTTCGATGCTAAATGTCGCTAAGTGGATACGTTAGCATCAGCTAACAGACGCCACAAACAACAGACATTGGTCACCTACTATACATAATCATATTTTCGAATGTATCTGAAAATAGCAATTAATTCTCATTATTAGCTTCGCAGTACAAAGCGGTAGGAGAGACAGTATTTAATTAATTTCGTCCTTTACTTTTCAACCAGGCAGTTGGATCCATAGTTAAGGCGGACCCATTTTGCAAAGCACATGACATCCATGCTAACTTGGGGCTGTCATGTTGTTTGGAAACGATCCGTGTAAGACACAGAAGACTGGGTCTGCACGCTTAGGCACCCGCAAAGGAGCCGAGTTGACACCACAAAATGTGCAGACAAGCCACAGGCCTTCTGGGATAAAGGAATCTTCTGCGACTAGAAAACTTTTTTTTCTGAAAGGACAAACACTGCTGGATATGTATCACGTCAATAAAACACCAGAAATGAACGCTAAAACATTTTTATATATGTATATTTTTGTATCTAATACAGTGTTATCATTTAATAGATTTGAACTAAAGAATTTCATCGCGAACAGGAGTGCCCGAATCACCGCAGGGTTGTTTGGTGAATGCATGCAAGTGATGTCAGGGAGTTGAAGGATGTCGCCCTGGCCGATTGGCAGGCTGTAGATATGTAAAAGTTTTCCTCCCAACAGTTAGGGCTATGGTGTTTCATGAAACAGCCATCTATCTTATTCAGGACAACAGCTCCATCCGTGTTGTCCAGGATTGGCTTCGTGAACACCCCGACATCACACTGCTTAACATCCACCCAGATCTCCGGAAATCAACCTAAATGAAAACGTGTGGGTGGCCAAAATACATGCGGCAAGACCACACTCGCAATCGTGCCGCAGTCATAAATAATGACTGCGGCACGAGAATGTCTATGATGTGAGAAAGGCTGTCCCTTGGCAGCCGAGGTAGTGGCGCCTGTGCCTCGACGCTTGGACTATGTTTTGGCAGCGAGGATGGAACACAAAATATCAAATTTAAATATATTACCAGTACCTTATTTTCCTTGTTTTGATGTAAATGGGATATGTCAATGCCTAACACTTGTCTTGTCCCGTATTATGACCCAACATTTAAAAAAATGTGTAAGAAAGTTAACTGATTAGTGACAAAGTATTATATCATATAATTAGCTGCGAATATATCTCTTAATTCGTGATATGCCACACATACCCAAAAAGTAATTGGAAAATCAAGGGTACCAACAATTTTCTAGCGTTTCCAACCATATTTAAAGAAAAAAATCGTTATTTGTGTTAGAATGTTTAGTATAATTTTCTAACGGTAGCTTTCTCTGTAGCTGCACATATGAGTACTTATGTACTGAATAATTTGTTACTTATGTTTGAATAATCTAATGTATAGAGAGACATATAGATGGGTAAATATAGATTTCCATAACCTGTATGCATACATACATACATACATATATGAATGGTGAAACACTCTTCCGTGTTGATACTATGGTAGAAAAACCCACAATGAAAAAACTAGATTTATTGAAAATGAGACTACAGTTTCGAAATCCACCTGGATTCCATCTTCAGGTCTGGAAATTGTGGTCTCATTTTCAGTAAATCTAGTTTTTGCATTGTGGGTTTTTCTACCACATCATACATACATACATACGTTCGTATGCAACTACATACATACCTATATACTTACACTTACATACAACACAGCACACTTATAACATACTATATATACATACATACATGTTTCATATCATATAATATATATATATATATATAATATATATATATATATATATATATATATATATATATATATATATATATATATATAATATAATATATATAAGTACACATATGCCTACAGACATAAACACATATCTGTGGGTGTGGATAAGCGTTTTCTGTTGTGTGTGGGTGTATGTGTTTTTAGTAATAATAAATCTAAATCGGACAAAATCAAGAAACTAGTCATCCCAAAATATTCAGTTCATTTTCCACGTTAACTTGGCGATGGAATCCTCCGCCGCCACTAGATGTCTCCCTGATGATTCCAATCCCCTTTCAATGTCTGCGAAACGAGTTAGCAGAATCCGAATGTCTATCGCGCTCCGAGATCCGATCACCTCAGTCATTTATAGATGATGAGAGCGGCGGATACGCCACTAGACTTAGCACTCGCACGGCCAAGGTCGCTTACTCGGAATCTCCTATTATTAGCAAAGTTTTAGAGAATTTGAAGATTTCGTTGGATTGGTGCTTGTGAGATGTGTTTCGAATCATTGCAGAGTCGTGAAACCCTTTTAAGAAAATCAGTGCATTTGATTACTGCTTGCGGAGTGATTTTGAAGGTATATGAGGAATAAAGATGAATAGGGGAGAGTCAGAAAGCTAGATAAATATAGTGAGTAACAAGAATGTAAATGGGAAATTAGGAGATAGACAGACGCACTAAGAAACATACATACATACACACACATACACACACACGCACGCACGCACGCACGCACGCACGCACGCGCACACACACACACACACACACACACACACACACACACACACACACACACACACACACACACACACACACACACACACACACACACACACACACTCACAGACACACACACACACACAAACATACATACACACACACGCACACACTCACAGACACACACAACACAAAAAACAAACAATCACACAGACACACAAGTAGACAAGCAGAAGCACAAACAGACACATTCGTAGACAAACAGAAGCACAAACAGACACACAGACAGAGGATCGGGTATAAAATGAAAGACAGGTAAGCGTAAGTATAGGGATATTATCAATGTAATTAACTGGTAATCATGATAATGCAAAATTAATAAGCAATATGGCATATCTATCACACTGCATGTCTTCTTCATAGTAGTTATTTCCGCACCAAACCAATGTACAACTTAGCTCTTGTGTGCGTTCGTCCACATGTACGGGTTCAGCCGAGGCGTTCGCAGATCGTATGTGCGTTCTGCGTGTGTTCATGCGTGTGTGTGTCTCGTCAGTCACTTTTACCCCCCTCCCCCCTCACCCCCTCCCCTCGTCCAAACCCACCAAATCAACCAGTACCATTATCCTCCACTCCCTGGCAACAGCGGCAAATGGAGTGGGGAGGGAGTGGAGGGAGGCGGGTTGGGGAGGGAGTGGAGGGAGGTGAGGGGAGGTAGAGGGAGGCGGGTTGGAAAAGGAGTGAAGGGAGGTGAAGGGAGGAGGGGAGGAGTGGATGGAGGCGGACTGGAGAGGAAGTGGATGGGGAGCAAGAAGAAGAGGG
>NC_051387.1:16173805-16186305 GCF_015228065.2 Penaeus monodon
AACTTTGATCTTTATATAACATATTGGTCCACTTCTACAGATTCGCACACGTGGTCTGCCTGAGGACGTGGTAGGACCTGTACGTGTTGTGACAATTGAAAACGTAGATACAAACATGTGTTGTGGCACACATGTTAGAAACTTGTCTGATCTTCAAGCTATTAAGTTGCTCCACACAGAGAAAGGAAAAGCTAACAAAACGTTGTTGTATTTTGTGGCTGGTCAGAGAGTTTTAAGGTAAGTTAGGAATTATATACTCATTTAATTGGCTATATAGGAGAGCCTTATATTTAATATTTTAAAATCTTATTTTTTTATTGCAATTTTAGGTACTTTTTTTTTTTTGGGGGGGTAGCTGAATAGAGTGTGTGTGTGTGTGTGTGTGTGTGTGTGTGTGTGTGTGTGTGTGTGTGTGTGTGTGTGTGTGTGTGTGTGTGTGTGTGTGTGTGTGTGTGTGTGTGTGTGTGTGTGTGCGTGTGCTTGTGCTTGTGCTTGTGCTTGTGCTTGCACATGTGTGTGTGTGTGCGTGCATGCGTGCGTGTGTGTGTGTGTGAATTGTTATGGTATCATGTCTTGGAGACAGTATAACATTCCATTTTGTATGAACATTTAAATTGAAGTATTTAAAAAGAAAAGTTTGAGAGATTTGCAACAGAGTCTGAAATATTACAAATTAATGTTCCATTATTACTGATTACTAGTTATTTTTGTTAATATGAATAGCATAAGCTTTGCAAAAAGAAAATCAGATTATATATATTTTATTTTTCCAGGAATATGCTGCCCTCCCCTTTTTATCTACCTGATTTGCTTACTTGGTACATCAGTTATTTTTTTAGATAGGCATATGATTTAATCTGGTTAAGATAATGTCATTACAATATTTTCAGTTATTGGAACTATCCACAAACTTTCTTTTAGCCTATTAACCATAGAAAAGCCAAATAATGTTCCTTTCAAAAAGAAAAGAAAAACTTTTTTTTCCACATACACATTTCAAGATAAAAAAGCACATCTATTTTATTTACCCATAAGTATAAACAGATATTAGGAATCATTTAGAAGTTGTATGTGATAACCACTAAAATGATTTTACAAACACAGCTTTAACATAAATCATGCATTACACTGAATTTGCTGCAATTATGGGCTAGCTGTGACTTATATCATATGCTAGGGATTTCAGGTTGTTCTCCTGTTGTAAACAAAATAAAGACATTTTTCTGGTGCTTTAAATCTTTGTCCTTAGTGCACATATTAACTTGATGCCTTTGGGCTGACTAAAAGCTAAGAAGGTCTGTGCCTCCTTGGCTTTCATGCCATATATGCACTGATCATCATCATCATCAAGGGGCTAACGCCGACGGGGGCGCATGGCCACATCCACCCTTCGCTTCCAGCCACGAGGATCCCTCGAGGCGAGTCTCCAGGCAGGCACACGGCCCATCTCTAGTTCCTCGCGACAGGTCTCGTCGAGCTGCCCAAGCCATGATCTCCTAGGACGTCCCACAGGTCTCCTCCACCCAGGGTTGTCTCGCAGAGAGACAACCTGGTGGGCAGGGTCGTCCATAGGGAGGCGAGCTAGGTGGCCATATAGCCTGAGTTGGCGATCCCGGATTATGCAAGTAACAGGTCCCATGCCAGTCTCACGGTGTAACCACCGGTTGGACACGTGGTCCTGCCAACTGTACCCCATGATCCGGCGAAGGGACTTGTTACAAAAGGCATCAAGGCGAGACTCCAAGGCACTGGATAGCGTCCAGGTTTCGCTTCCATAGAGCAAAACTGGAAGTATCAAGGCCTTGAAGACACGCAGCTTGGTCCTTCTGCATAGGTACCGACATCTCCAAACGCTCTTGTTGATCGAGTTCATGGCTCCTGTTGCAGGACCAATCCGTCTACTGACTTCCTGGTGTGACAGCCCAGAGATATGGACTATGCTACTAAGGTATGTAAAACTTTCTGTGACTTCAACGTCCTCGCCGCAAGCATGGATCGACTGAACGGGTTCCCCTAACAGGCCCCCAAAGTCCTGAATCTTGGTCTTGGTCCAGGAGACCTCTAGGCCTAGGGGCTTCGCCTCATTGCTAAATGCATCAAGAGCCGCCACAAGTGACTCCAAGGACTCAGATAGGATGGCAACATCGTCGGCAAAGTCAAGGTCCGAGACCTTAATATTGCCTAGTGTTGCTCCGCACTGACTTTGGCTAGGAGCTCTGCCCATTATCCAGTCCATACAAGTGTTGAAAAGTGTGGGTGCAAGGACACAGCCTTGCCTCACCCCTGAATTAACAGGGAAGAAGTTCGACATACCCCCACCACACTTTACAGCACTTTCAGTACCAGTATAGAGGCTTGCTATCAGGCCAATAATCTGTGTCGGAATTCCCCTGAGCCTCACGATCTCCCATAGCGATTCCCGATGCACCGAGTCAAACGCCTTCTTGAGGTCGATGTAGGCTGCAAGCAACCCACGACCAAACTCACGACGGCGTTCCACAATTATTCGAAGCGCTAGTATACGGTCTATTGTGGACTTGCCAGGAGTAAATCCAGACTGCTCCGGTCTCTGGTGCCTCAGTAGGTGGTTGCGGATCCGTTTCAGAAGAATGTGAGCGAGAACCTTGCCTGATATGCTGAGCAGTGTAATGCCACGGTAGTTGCTACAGTCCCATCGATCCCCTTTCCCCTTCCAGAGAGGGATGACCACGCCCCTCAGCAGGTCAGGGGGAATGGTACCAGACTGCCAAATGGCAGTCAGGACTGTATGCAGGCCCCGAGCCATAGGTTCACCCCCAGCCTTTAGCAGTTCAGCAGGGATATCACATATGCCTGCAGCTTTCCCACTCTTCAGCTTGGAAATCGCCAGCCTAACCTCTGTATGCACTGATAAAGTTCTGGTTTTTGGCTTCAAGACAGACACGGATTGCTCATAGTGCAATTTTTTAATCTAGATTCCTGCAAAAGATTCCAGACATTGTATGATAGAAGGGCTATATAGTGTGAGCAGGCTGAGATAATAGAGCCATTATATATATGTACCTGATGAGATGGCCATTCTCAGCACGGCATGACATATATTCCATACAGACATAAAGTTTTAGGGATAGCTAGAATTGTAGTTTCAGATGTTTCACATTTTTTATATCTATTCAAGAAAATGTTGAAATGTTGAGGCTCTCCACTATGAGATTATGGGCAGTAGGTTCAAGTGTCAGTAACACAGTAGTAATTTGACATGACCTTTACTTTTATTAATTCCCTAGGGTTTAGCATTACATTCATGAAGGATTTCTTATAACTTTCTATTTATTTTTGGGCATGCATATAATACAAGATATATATTTTTCTGCAATTACTTGGGACCTAGTTGATACAAGGTAAAAATGAAACAGTTATTGATTTTGGAAATGCTAAAAGGAGAGTAAGGGGATAGCCATGACATATGTGGCATTCTGACAAAAATTCCACAAGTGTTCTGGCAGGATATAAACTTGGACCATAGATGAACTTGTGTTGTGTATATATCTGTGTGTACAAGATAACTCTTGTTTTGGTTTGGACACCGCATGGGGCAATTAAAAAAGTAAGAGTTGTTTCAAAACAGCAAACTTTACTTTTATTGTTTTATTTTATTATTATTGTTATTATTATTAGGTACTATTTCCTTTGCACTATATGTACAATACTTGCAGCACCGGCATTTCGCAGTTTTGATATAATTTTTATTAGCTAACCATTGTCTTATCTTTCAGTCAGTGTAGCATATGATTTTTAGTCATGATTTTATATCCTTAGTATAAAAGATTACATTTCAAAAATAAATTTATTAAAAGGTTGACTACATAATGGTGATAAGTATTCAAGTACATATCCATTTCTGACATTTTTGTAGAATATTATCTTAAGCTCTCAGATTTAAAGGAAAGAAGTAATTTAATTCATATAAAATTTTGGGAATTAATAATAAGTTTTACCTACTCCTAGAAGTCATTCATGGAACTAAGAATTATCTCAAGTAAATGTCAGTTGCAGATGTGTGATATTATGCATAGATAACATATATTCTTTATTAGTATTCCAGTTGATAATTCATCCCATACATTATCCAATTTCAGATATCTTGGCGAATGTGTAGAACGTGAAAGACAGCTGAACACCATACTTCACTCCTGTCCCTCTGATCACATACGCCTTGTTGAAAAGATCCAAAATGACCTCAAATGTGAGACTTTTTTATTTAATAATATTAATAATTTAGTTTGACGTTAATGATTTTATTGTTATTATTGTTTTCAATTTCATCATTGTAAACATCATCACTGTCTCTGGTTTTCCTTTTCTTCCACACAGCTAGTCTACGCTCCTTACGAGAAGCCATGAAAGACTTAGCAATCTCAGAAGGGCAGAAGTTTACTGTGCTGCATCCTCGACCTGCAGTTTATTTCCATCATCGTCGTGATGGAGATATGGACTACTTGAGTGCCATTATTAATGAAATCAATGATGATGTGTGTATCTTGTAATGTAATCTCTCTGTTTCTGTATGTATTTTTTTTTTTTTTTTTTTTTTCTTTCTCCTTTCGTTCTTTTTCTTTCTTTCTTTTTCCGTCTTTGATACAGCCATCTTTGCTGTTTTAAACTCCCTTTCTGAAACAAATTTTTCACATTTCCCCACAGAATGTGTTGAAAGTCTTAACTGTAGGCGAAGACAAAGGCCCAGGCTCACTTGTAGTACACGGACCACAGGATCTCGTGTCACTGATTGGACCGAAGTAAGGGCTCATAGCATTAGTTTTCTTATGCATGTTTTTCGTTTTATGGTCATATTATTATCTTTTTTATTCATTTAGATTTATGTATATTTTGTTTAATTTTCAGATTTTTATTAAAATATTAAAAATGTATTTGATATTTCTAGGGTATGCGAAATCTTGGAAGGGCGAGGAGGAGGCAAGAGTCGATTCACAGGAAAGGTCACAAGGTTAGGGAAGCGTAACGAAGTGGAGAAGTATGTTCGAAGTGTCCTAGAGAGCAAGACCAATGAAGGATAAAGGGATTTTGAAAATATTTTGTTGGAATTTTGTGTGTGTGTGTGTGTGTGTGTGTGTGTGTGTGTGTGTGTGTGTGTGTGTGTGTGTGTGTGTGTGCGCACGTGTGTGCGTGTGTGGGAGTGCATGCATGTGTGCGTGTGTGTGTATGTGTCATGATTTCAATAAATAAACAAACTACTTGCAGTTGCACTTCTCAGGTTACTGGAATATTGATAATGAATTGCTGTAATATTCCAGTCATAGATATGCATTTTGATAAAGGAAGAACATGATAATTTTTTGTACATTTGTACATGTGTTCACTGGTTGTGACCATGTAATAAATAGTTATAACTGTTATAACCTTGTTTTACTACACTATTTTTCCACACTGGGTAGGATTAAAATACCATTGACTGACATGTTAAATTCTATAAATATTTTTTTTTTGCTGTTAATGATCATGAAAAAAATTTAGATGGCCATGCAATGGCCTCAAAGTATTTTGAATTCCTTTTGACAATTTTAGATTCGACTGACTACACTCACTTTATCCCCACCCACTCTCTCTCCCTCTGTCTCTATCCCTCTCTCTCTTTCTCTTCTCTTTCTCTCTCTCTCTCTCTCTCTCTCTCTCTCTCTCTCTCTCTCTCTCTCTCTCTCTCTCTCTCTCTCTCTCTCTCTCTCTCTCTCTCTCTTTCTCTTTCTCTTTCTCTCTCTCTCTCTCTGATAAAGGAATCCAGTAGGTTTATTAAAAGAAATGAGGGTGAGAGATAGCATTTCTAAACAACACAATAACTAAGGGGATTGACTTAGAACTTTAAAAGGCATTAACAAAGTAGTTTATCGTTGAAATGTATTTTATTGATACCTCACGTTTATCATAGATCACAGGAAAGTATGATATTTATTTACAAAAACACTTGCAGCCTGGAATGATCTAATAGTCAACATATATAAGGAAAATTAATAGAGAGTTATCTTTATAAATTACCCAACTCATTATTGAAAAATCGGCCCCTTATTATGCATGGTAAATGGTTGCCTATATGAGGGTTAATGGGATTATGGTAATTGGTTTCGGTATATCTGATCATAAAGATAGCAAATTCCACACCAACAGTCCTGCCGGAAATTGCAAACTTGCTCTCACTGAATACAGTCAATAAAATAAAAGATTCCCACAATCCAAAGGAATGTTATTTAACTTCATTTGATACTTGGAATATGTACCGATACATGTAATATGTATCGGTAAAAGTACCATTGTCCACAATTTCAGAATCGCATTTCATATATCACGTTGTTGTCACAGCATTGAACTAATAACGTACCTTTAGAAACTGTTTCTTAGAAACACCTAGGGCTATATTCATTCTATTTTCAGTTTACCATAAATAATGCCACATGAATATCATTTCCAGCTTAACACGTGTGCATATGGGATACAGCATTTGTTTTAGACATCAGCTGCCCGATGTTAATAAAATACGCTCATGTCGCACACCGATCACATATGGATTTCACTGTGTATTGTACTTTTATCAATAAATGCCGTCTAGAAACTTGCACTGTCAGTGAAATTAGGCACTCACACACAGTAAACGTGTTGTATATTCCGTAACTGTCCTTCGTTTTTTTCTTCTTTTCACATACCACAGCAAGCATATAATTTCTAAAATCTATACGATACTAAACGCCTTTGATCAACGGATCCATTCACTCTTCCTCCACTGTTGTCGTATTTAGTGCTAAAGGTCTGGGCAGTGGTTCATAAACTCTATGTCGATTGGACGGCATCATGTGGAATAAAGTGGGAAAATCAGCGTCAAAGAAGCCATTTCCGGGGTAGAAGCCCTTTGTTCCCCCAGGCTTCCCACGGGAGTCATCAGCTGACGAAGATCCCCGGAGACGAGTGTTGTGGTTACTTGTTAGGTCGCTCTGGGGCCTGTCAAAAGGAAAGTTTGGTCGCGATTGTGCCGGCTTGGAACGAGGGGGAGAGGTAATGGGGAAGGAAGGGCGCGGACGAGGAGGAGAAGGATTCGAGAAGGAAGGCCGAGCAGGAAGTGATTTAGGGAAAGAGGAGCGAGGAGGCGAAGAGTTGGGGAACGAAGGACGGCGTTGGGTTAAATCGGGGCGCTGAGTGGGTCGTGAGTGACGGACGTTCGGGGGGATGACAGGAGTCCCAGCACGCGGGGGGACGGGCATGCGTCGATGTCGAGGAGGATATCGAAATCCCGGAAGCCTCACCTGTCGAGGGTCTGTGAAGAACGATGGGTAGTTGATTCGACCGCGCACTGGGGTGAACCAGTCGAAGTATCGTGTGCCTGGGTAGCGGTTTTGCCTGGAGGGTCGACGGCTGTTGTTTGGATATCGACCATTATGCTGTCCTCGAGGATTCTCCTGAGAATTTGACTTATAGTCTGAATTATCTTCGGGGAGAAAATTCTGGATCGAGGCTGGAGGTTCTCGTGAAGAATAATCGTCTAAGTTGTGGTTTTTGAGGAGTTCGCGATACTCATTTTCATCAAAGGTATCTTTGTCTTCAATCTGTTTTCGGGGAAATTTCGGTCGAACCCGATCTGGTCGAGACCGTGGCCGATACGGTCTCTGGTGCCCGGACGTGTGCTTTGGCCTGCTGTTCTCCTCAAACGGATCATCACCATACGACACAGCTGGATTTTCAACGGAATTGTCTTTTATATAAATGTTACCGTCCATCCCGATATACAAGTCATCCCGCAGAGGATAATCCTCGCGGAATTGGTATCCGCGATTTCGCTGGTCCTTGTCAACAACCACCTCATACTTCACGCCCGGCGAGTCTCCTGTCTCCGAGCGGGAGTTCGAGGGAGGAGGCCGTGGCTGGGGCCTGGGACGTCGGGGGTCGTAGCCAGGGGGAGGGACGGGATTCGAGTGCCGGGGGGGCAGAGGACCCTGACTCCCCTTAAAGAGATTCAGAGGATCCAGCATGTCCAGGAAGCCGCCGCCGGAGCCGCCGGACGGAAAAGGAGGTTGACTCTGTCTCCCGTTGGTGGGGCTGTTATAGGGGTATCGGGATTCACTGTTAGAGGAGTGAGACCTTCTTCGCCAGCTGCTTATCCCCTGCGGTGGGCCGTGACTGTTACTATAGGGTAATGTATCATTCTCTTCCTTGTAGTAGGAGTGGAAAGAATTGTGGAACGAGTCTCCGAAAAGGTTGTTGTCATAAGTGAGAGACTTGAAGTCCGTTCTCGTGTAACCTGGATCGGAGCCCACGGGTCTATTGAACTTCGAATATTGTACAGGTCTAGGCCTATATCTGCTCGGAGAATAGGCTGAAGATGAGGTGCCCAGACGGGAGGGAATAGGCTGTTGATTCCTGTACTTGACTACCCTCAGGCCCATGAGATTAGCCAGCGAGGGAACGTTCTCGACGGAATACCCCTGGTTCGCTAGTGTGGCTGGATCGACCCAGGCGAGACCCTCAGGCGATGGCAGTTCCTCCGGTTCGTCTTCGTCACTAATTACCTCTCCTCCGTCTCCTTCCTCTTCTATGCTCGTTTCTCTCTTTCTTCTGACCAAGGAGTATTTATTTTCATCATCCGATCTGTCTCCTTTTCCCTCCTTATTCCCAAATGCCATTTTGGTCTCTTGGGATATCCTTTCCACCTTTTGATCGTCAACATCAAACTTCTTCGTTAAGTCGTCGCCAAGGACTCGCTCATGCCAATCATCCGTGTCATCTTGGGTTTCATAAGCTGAAGAAATGGAAAGGCGTCCTTCAGTGCTGTTTGCTGTCCCCAGGATCCCATCTGACGTTTCCCACTCTCCCTTGGGATTCGGAGAGTCAGTTCCCAGGCAACAACAGACCTGTATAGAAAGAAGGTAGTTAATCAAAGTGTTTATTGGGCAGTGCGACAGGAATTATCACTTCGAAAGGGAAAACGAGTTGGCTGGGTTTTTTTTATAGCACTACTTTATATCAGTAAGAGTTAATGAGTAATATATATATATATATATATATATATATATATATATATATATATATACATATATATGTGTATATATATGTATATATATACATACATACATACATACATACACACACACACACACACACACACACACACACACACACACACACACACACACACACACACACACACACACACACACACACACACACACAAACACACACACACACACATATATATATATATATATAATAAAATATTATATAATATATATATATATATATATATATATATATATATATGTATTTTTTTCTTTTCTTTTCTTTTTTTATGCATCTACCTCCCTCCCTTCTATTCATCGCCTTTCTCCCTCCGACCTATCCTCCCTCAACCACTCTGACATAGTTTTCCTCTCCTCTCGTTCTCATTTTTTCTCTCTCTCGTTCTTCTTTCCTCTCTCTCTCTCTCTCTCTCTCTCTCTCTCTCTCTCTCTCTCTCTCTCTCTCTCTCTCTCTCTCTCGTTCTTCTTTCCTCTCTCTTTCTCTCTCTCTCTCCGACGGCAATCTGAGTTCGAGGGTTCGAGTCACCGGCCGGTGCGTTGTTCCCTTGGGTAAGGAACTTCACCTCGATTGCCTACCTAGCCACTGGGTGGCCAACCCAACCCAAGTCAGTGCTGGTCCCAAGCCCAGATAAAAATAGAGAGAATGATTACCTAAAAAAAAAGGTAACACCGGCACTCTCCGTGGAAAGGAACTGGGGACCCTACCACGTACTCACTCCAAGAGCATCACAACATGAAAACTACAATTAAGTATCATGCTTTGACCACGGCGGCTCAGATATGAACCTACCGTTAAAAAAGAAAAAAAAAATATTATATATATATATATATATATATATATATATATATATATATATATCGATCTATCAGCCTAACCCTTCTCTCCACGAACTATTTATTTACCCCTTTATCTAACTCCACTCGAAAGTCACACAATCACTCTCTCCTCCCTCCCTCCCCCCTCCCCCTCCCCTTCTGTCAGTTTCCCATACCGATCTTTCGGTCCCTCTCCCCCCCCCCTTTCCCTTTCTTCTCTTCCTCTTTTTAATTAAATTTCTCCTTCTCCTATTAAATTTTCTTTTACCCCCTGCTCTCCCCACTCCTATGCCTTCCCTTATTTTTTTCTCAATTTCTCCCTCCCTCATTTCTCTCTCTTCCACTCCTACTACATTTCCTTCGTCCAGTACCTAGCCTTTTCTTAATGTTCACCTTGATACAGAATGATCGTTACCACCACCGTTACGGGAAACTTTATAGTGCACTGAGATTGTACTCGTGCCATAAATACAGTGAGAGCAATAAACTCTCTCAAGCGAGAGTATTACAGTATCACAGTGGGATGTCTTGTACTAAGTACTCGTTTTCAACACACACACACACACACGCACACATACACACACACACACAAACACACACACACACAACAACAACAAATATATATATATATATAGATATATATATATATATATATATATATATAATATATCATATATTATATGTATATAATATATGTATTAATATATAATATATGTATTGTATATTATATATATATATATATAATATATATATAATAATATATATATATAATGTGTGTGTGTGTGTTGTGTTGTGTGTGTGTGTGTGTGTTGTGGTGGTGTGTGTGTGTGAGTGGTATTCATTTATATATATAAATAAATTAACATACAAGAGAGAGAGAGAGAGAGAGAGAGAGAGAGAGAGAGAGGAGACAGATGCGCGCGCACACACACACACACACACACACACACACACACACACACACAAAACACACACACACACACACACACACACACACACACACACACACACACACACACACACACACACACACACACACACACACACACACACAGATCTGTATGTATAATAGGCAATGCATACAGAAATACAGATGAATCACTAAACAACCAAAAAGACTGTAGAGGTATCAACAACCCCCACCAAAAAAAAAGAAAAAAAAGAATATCAGGTATCCCAAAATAATCATAACAGCTATATATGTCAGTGTGTCAAGTCAACTCACCATAGTCAGCATAAGGAACCCAGTAACCATGTTGCCTCGCTTTGCCATGTCGTACAGTGATTCTTTCTTTAGCAGCAGGTAGATGTTGGGTCTTCAGAGTTAGTCGATGTCTTTGAAGAGTATTTTTTTGCCATGTTATCGACAAAACTGCGTCTTACCGTTGGGTGCCGTCTGTAAGGAGTCGCTGTGTCATTTCACGGTTTGAGATTGTCGGGATTGCTGTTGTTGTTGTTTTTCGTATTTACTTTTTTGTATTTCTTTATTTATTTGTTTAATTATTTCTTGCCCGGTCTCTGTGTCCTTCTCTTTCTTCTTAGGTGGTTTGTGACTTTTCTCTACATATCTAGTGTATGTATCGCTGTTATTTTCTCAGCTTGTATTATGTCGGAGCATTATTTTACTTATTTTCCGTATTATTATTATTATTAATAATATATATATTTTTTTTTCTATTATTCTCTTTCTCAGAATTAAAAGTCGATTATTTCTGACTTCGGAACATGCTGTATATGTATTTCCGCAAATGAATGGTATGGTAGTGTATAAGCCTTTAAGAACGAAATGACAGCAAACAACTCAATATATCACATCTTTTCGTCTCAGGAAAGTAGCGATACAGGGATTTGAATGTAAGCCATTCAAGTACAAGTACGACTCCACACTCCGTAGTAAAGCAAAATATCAGTACAAGGAGCCATGAGGTGTACTCAAACCACAATCCATGTCTAATGTCACGGTGTACAGTTTCCCTAGATACGTAACTCCCGAAATACACAGCACACCCTCCCACTACTACGGTCAGCGTGAAACTGTTATGGACGTGCTGTGTGAGTTTGAGATTCTAACAACGAGCTTATCACAGCTCACGCTTGAGATTTTACCAAACCGATAATGAAAACGAGAGAGGGAAGGAGAAAAAAAATTCTGTTTATATTCTCCTATACTTATAGTCATTTTCTCTTTTTAACTATTTTCTCTCTCATTTTGCGTGTCTTTTTTTCCGCACATTCGAGATTTTCACAGTAAATTTGGTAGAATTACATTTATTCATATGATTTTCTGTTCCCGCGTCTATGTGATTATCTCAAACTGTGGGAAGGAATCGATGCTTAAAATTATTGAACATGGAACTTAGCCTGCTAAGGCTGGTGAAATTTCGACGTTCTGTTCTGTGCACTGGCCTTTATTTCTAAATTAAACTGTCAATTTTTTTTACCACTGATTCATGTCGTCATATTAATGGTAATCTAAAATTGCTTCTCCTCTCAATGAATCTCCATTTTCCCATTGGCTGCCAGCATCTGATCTAATGAATCGATCTAAAGTCACTTCAAAATGTCTCCCATGCTTTCTCTTAAATCTTTGCTTTCTATTATCGAAGAAATCAATTATATTTTTCTTATAGAAAT
>NC_051387.1:16201305-16203805 GCF_015228065.2 Penaeus monodon
TTGGTAGATAGATAGATAGGTAAGCAGCTAACAATACAGGCAGATAATAAATAAGACAAGATAGATAAAACAAAGAAACACGACTATACAACAAACAAAATAATAAGAAAATGACAAAAATACACACACATGCGAAACCACACGAAACTATACACCCTGAACGCCGTTTTGGTCAATTCATTTAATTCTCACCACACATAATCTACGAAACCTCCGGCGCGGAGCTGGAGGCGGACAGGCACCGCGCCGGTGGGCTGCGGAGCGTCAGAAGGCAATCTGTGTCGAGGAGGTCACGGGAGCCATGACGAGCGAGATCGGAGGAAGGGATAGAAGGGGGGATGGCGTGGCAGAGGGGGGGGGGCAGAGAAGGTTATTGGATGGATGTGAACTCACACACAATGACAATAAAAAAACTGGCCATCTTCATTCAATATACCTATATGTAGACATACACATAATACACACACACACACACACACATATGTATATATAAACATATAAACGTGAGTAAACATACGCACGCACGCACGCACGCACGCACGCACACACCACACACACAACACACACACACATCGAACACACACACTACAACCACACAACAACACACACACACACACACACACATGTATGTATATAGATGTGTGCGTGTGTCTATATATATATATATATATATATATATATATATATATATATATATATATATATATATATATATATATATGCATGTGTGTGGGGGGTGTATACATACACATACATAGGTTTCCTTGTTTTTCTTCTTTTTCGGAAAAAATGGGAAAGAATAGGCAAATATATGTGTTGTTTGCTTGTTTATATCAGGCGTAAACTGTGCGTGTATGTCTGTTTCTGTGGACTTACAGGCATAGGTGCACGGGCGCGCATGATTCAAAAAAATATTTACATATATTTTTCTACAGCCTTAAGGTAAATATAAATTATTGCATCGATTGGATAATTCATCTACAAAAAAAATCTCATTATTTTTTCCACATTGCTACACTATACCGTTCACCTTAAGCATATGTCCACGCACAGCAATTGTACAATCTCATCACACCATCGGATAATCCTCCACATCTGCTGGCCAAGAGTTATACAATATAGCAATGTGGGTTACATGACTGGGTATAATTCCAGGTTGTTTTCTTTTATTACCTTCGCCGACAGTATGAGGTTATGTAATGGGTCTGCGTTATTTATCTATTTATTTACCGGTAAGATTGGCTAGTGAGCTGGATGCGTTGGTGTAGGATTACGTAAAAAGTTACTGACGCTTTGTGATGGATGTAGGTTGTCTATGGCTTTGGGACCGACTAATTAAGTGGTGGTGATGCTGTCTGTGTGCGAGTCATCTTGTCGAAGGTTGTTCATCCTATTAGCGGATTTTGAGGCAAGCTAAGTACTCTTCCTCATTAGAGACGGGGTTAGATTAATACTAACAGCGGGAGTAAGAGCTGCCTTATGTCCTTATGTGTTCACACGTTTATTTCTGGCATTCCATTCATCACGTGTTTCGTCGTTCTGTAGCATTTAGTTAAAGGAAATGGTATATGTAACGGAATGGTTATCAACGCCATGCCACCTGACAAATGTTAAAGGTTTGGTTTTTAGTCTCTGGCCTACCTGCGTTTTCTAAGAAACGGATTATCATTATCATGATCATATTGCTCGTTGAACTGGCATATCAGTTACCGGTAGCAAAATAACTTACAGGTACATATTGCCTTTACGTGCATTTGTTTGTCTTTGGATCTTTTGATTTCCCTTATCCCCCAAATAGCCACCTTCCATCATTATTATTTCCTGTGACACAATTTCTTATAATTTTCTATCCTTCATTAAGTCCCCCACCGCTCTCGTCTTCTCTCGCGTGACGTCACTTCCTCGAACGCATCAAGAATAAGAGTGTGAAGAATAGATTAAGGCCATCCCATGAGACTTATTCAAGTGCGAGTAAATCCTGAGAACATTCGCGAGTGTGAGTGAGCGTGTTGAAGCAGAGTGTAATCAGTCCGCGTAACATCCGACAGGTGTGAGTGGGAGTGTGGAGAGGCAGTGAACCTTCACAAAACGCGTCACGACTTTTTAAGTAACGTTATCATGTGTTACGATGACCACATCACACAGACCACGGTGGCCTTTCCTCTTACCGTGGTGTCATTAGTATATATTCTCAATTTAAAAAAGTGAGTCGGAATATCAAGTCACATTATACGTGAATTAGCTTCATAAGCATTAGTAACAGTTTTAGCAATCTAATGTTTCACAGAAGATTGTGCTGAGGTTGGAAATACCATAAACCAACAAGCCTAGGAGTACCGTTTCCGCTACGACTTTTCAAATTTTGCCAAGAAACGATAATCTAACAAAACCGAAGGAGAAAAAAGTAAAATGACTAAAGGAGAGAATAAAGGATAAACACCAAGTAACGCCCGAGGAAAGTGTTGCCATAACGGAACTAGCGATGCTGTCAATCTCCTTC
>NC_051387.1:16213805-16221305 GCF_015228065.2 Penaeus monodon
CTGTCACTATGAAGGGTAGGAAAGTTCATTTAAATGGTAACCACAAGGATAATTTCATCCACAGGAATTCTTTGTCATACCACTCCAACCTCCAAGGTGTTACCTGTATATAGTCTGCCCGAGGTAGATGATTTCCTGCCCTATATAAACCATGTGCATCCTATTTAATCACTAAATGTAATAGCTATAGAGAAAGGAAAAGCTGAGCTAACAATTGAGCTTTACCATGTCTTACAAGTGAATGAAAATACAGCTAAAATCAGTGCATTTGACTTCTTTATTTCTTGTATGACTTAATGATGCTAATTTTTTGGACTTTTATTTATTATAATTTATTTTCTGTCTTCCAAGAATCCTGTCTACTACTTCCCATATATCACTAATATAGTTTATTAGTATAATTCCATTCATGTACTTCCAGTTTATTACTTTTTTATTCTCATGTTGAAGAAAGATTTCAGGAATTTAAAATCCTATATCCCTGAATCTCATTCATACAAGCTAGCTTCAAAACTGAACCTATAGCAACAGAAAACTCAGAGCAATTTTCATCTTTTATCTATTTATTTCTTTATACAAAATCAAAACAAAAAAAATATGTACACATTCAAATTTTCACTAGAACAACAGTTGCTAAAAATTCCAGCCGTTTCAAATAATTCCAGCATTCCCTCTATCGCTTTCCTGTTTTCTTGAGCAGATTCTTTTCTTTCATGGCCATTGTTCGTAATCTCCTCCAGTACTGCTTTGTGTTGGGGTCCATTTCCCTCAGAGGGGGCGGTTTACCTGGAAATATGCATACATATCACATAAAGCCCATGCCTCTATGCTTCATTATGGAATTCAGATATTAGGATGAGCACTGTATAGTATGCATTCTGTGTGTAATTCTGAACCTGAATTCTTATGGTAACTATATGCTTTGTACATTATAATATTCTATCAGGATTCTGAAGTTCTTTGATTAAGTCAAGCATTTAGCTTGAACCTTTTGCTTTATTCAGAATAATAAATCATTAGGATAAAGGGAAACAATATATATAACAGTCTTAAACAGTGAAACAGCACAGCCAACTGGTTGAGTTACCTATTTAAATCACCTAGATAGATATGGAAATTATCCCTTATCTAATACATATTTCTTACTAATCATTTAATCAACTTACCTGTCCTCAGAGTCCACAGCCAATCTGGGTATTCAGAATCATCTTTCAACTGGATGTCTTGTGGATTTTCCTTTACTGGGTCTGATCCACAGACAAAGTTTGCTAACTTCACTGGGTCTGTCTCTACTGGAAGACGCTATGAAAAAAGATATGATATGAATGTCAATTATGTTTACATATAAAAACAAAAATTACACTTCCAATAAAGAAAGAAACAAAGAAAAAGTCTAATGTCCTATATGAGGAATAGGAAAATATAAAATATATTTGTAGAGCCATTAATGTGTGAACAAAATTCACAAAGAAAACCATAAAAAAAACTACATCAGTGGGTTAAAATACTTACCACTTTCTCAACAGCTGGTCCAAGCTTTGCTTTTCCTTTCATCTTGGGCACTGTAACATAAAAAGAGAATAGTTACACAACATTTAAAGACTCATCATACCCTGATCTAATGGGAAGGGGGGGGGGGGAAGAAATATTGCAAATTGATATGTTTCCCATAGATATGAGACAAGAATCTTTAGCATATGTCACAATTCTCGAAATATAGCTTGGGAATTCTGAAAACTAAAACCTTGTAATTGTAGCATCTTCAAATATGTTCAATCAAAATCTCATATGGATCTACATATCTGGCAAATGAATTAAAGTCATAGCCAGACCTGCCCCACAGTACTAAGGAATATAAAAGAAAAAAAATCAAGAACCATCATAACCACAATACAACTTTAAAAGGATTTATATCAAAACACTTGTTTCTTCACTAAACAAGATATTTAGCCAATTGTCATACAATGAAGTTATATTGCATTACAGGGTAATAACCTATGTTGCTTAGTGAAAATAACTCAACTACAAAGACTCATGAAACTTCTCTTCAAAACTGAAATATTTCCTTTTAGAGTTTGACACTTCTCATATCTTTATTATATCATACGAACATTTTTCTTTTTTAATCCAAAGATCAAACATAATCTTAATGTGGAAAATGTAAGGGCTGGTGGCAATAAAATATTGATCTTGGTGGGTACAAGTACAAGTCCCATGGTATGTGCTTTTTTATACAACCTATAAGGTTGTACAAATGAGAACAAACCACCTCTTGATTGTTGGTCCCTAGGACAGGATGTCCCTGTATCAATTCCATAGGATATAGATGGTTCTTTGACATGACATTATTCATAACTTTTAAATCACACACAAATCAGAGCCTTAACCACTAAAGTCTTATTTGCTATGGGCATGGGACTGCATAATATGCAGTGAGTCCTATTTACCAAGATTGTAAAAAGCCTGTCAAATCCTAGTGTCCTTACGACTGGCACATTTTCTCTGCCCACACCCACAACATCACCCATAACCCTACTTCTCTTCTAACCACTTCACTCCCTCAGCCAATCATGCCTCTTTCTGCTTGTGAATTAAACATCTTGAGTAGCATGTGGTAGTTATGGTACTGTATAGCATATTACATCCAGCCAAACCCCCTGCTCTTTTCCTTCCCAGCTCTCCCTAACCAAATGCCACATTAATATCTGGATGACATTGCAGTAATGTCTTGAAAAAAATCTGGTTGGAGGCCAGATGACAGGAATATGCTGTCATTGAAAAATCTGGCTGAAGGCTGAGATGACTAAATTGTGCCATCTCGAAAAATTCGCTGAGGCTGGTATGACCAGAATAACTCACCACGAGCATTTAGGAGGGGGCACTTGCAGTATTTCCACCAGTAAACAAGGGTGAAATGCACCTTGTATGAACCACAGCTGGAAGAATACCATCTCTAGAAATGACACTATTTCCATGCTCAGGATCTGATTTAGGGCCATGTGCAGACAGCAGGGCACCAGGATCCACCAGGTTGAATATCACAGTAACACCCTGGTACTTCATATTTATATAATTTATACATCTAATTGCTAATAAATACATCTCAATGCATATTTTATTGATGAAAATATGATTTCCTGCATGTTTTATTTACATAGGCCCTATCCATTGGAATTTATCTCTATTTTCATGCATGTGATGGGGAACTGTGATAACCTTTACAAATGGTGCATAAAAGCAAGCTTTTGTTGCAGTGATACATGAAAATCCGACATTTTTTGTGTATAATAATACTGATAAATTTATACATATAAATTGGTATAAAGGCAAGTCAAAGCATAAACCATAAAATATTCTAATTAGTCTTCAAGTTTCCCTAATTCTAAGAACATAGAAATCTTTGTAGTATGGTAAGCAGTAGATAGTAGCAACATTCAGTCAATGAATTCTGCATTTACCTCTATGAAACAGTTGGCAAAAATTGAAAATAAAGCATGATTTAATTCATAAAACATAAATACTTGAAACCAAGTCCTGTCCTTAATCACCATGGTCATGTCCATCTTGTTAATTTTTTGCAGACCCTCCTGGTAATTTACTCAGTCAGACAAAGAACTAGTACAAATGCATACACTACCAATATAGCCATTGTGGGGCTTGTTAACCTTAGTTGGAGCATCAAAGTTGTATAAACTACTGTGATAACTTGAATAAATATATTACAAGGTTTCTTTTTTTCCTAAATTTATTTCATCTTTTAACTGCGATAATCATATCAGCAATTATCTGGACCAGGACCATATGAACTGAGAAAAAATAGAGTAACAGCTATAAAAACTGCATAGACTAATACATGACTAAAGACGCAGTTGCATGTCGGCAGTACGGCAAAAAGAACCACATATATTTCTAAATAATCTGACAGATTACTATAGAGGCTTATTATTTGATGATAAACTTTCTGGGTGCACTGTGTATGCATACATTTTACTGAATTATAACAAATTCAGAAACTACACACATCATCCCAATACTACAGCTGGTTTGAAAGCACATTAAATTTTGCAAAGCCCTGAACGATAAATAACATGAAACTATCCTAACTTCTAACTGACCTATTGATTTATCCCAAATGGCACCACAAAACAATTACAGTGGACTTCCTGTTGTGCCAGGATTAACTTTAATGTCACCTGTAACACACCAGCACTGTGGGGAAAATATTTAGCCCCTTGTCTTTGATTTTGGAAAGGCAATTATTGCCTTATAATAATAACTTCAAAAACATGGATTAACTTATCTCTAAAACACTCTTGAACTAGCAGCAGCAATGCCAGGAAATTTAATGCTTAACTGGGAAATGACAGCAGCCTCAGTAATTTTTTGTTTCATCCACCTTGAAATTATTATTTCTCATTTCAACTATTCACTGTGTAATAAATGTGACCTGTTGTTGTTTTCCATCATAAATGATATAGAAATTATTGGTAACTATTTACGAAATTACTGCATCCCTCCTCTCAGCTTAAGTCCCTATCACTCAAGCCATTCCAAGGAATCCATGAAGTGTTGTATGAACCTTCCTAACCCAGTGATCCCATATTGGGTACTTCGCCCTGGACCCCACCTAATCACAGTGGACTTAGGCTTACTCAAGGCAATTGTTGCAACTTATTTTCTTCTTTTCTGATGTTATTCTTTGCCTGCATGGATTATTTAAGGAGTGTAGATTTTCCTTTCTCTATGATGTCATTAAATTCCCACGTAAATGTGTACCAAAGTAAACATGATGCACAAAATTTATTATCATCAGAAATACAAAGGAAATGCCATAGATGAAAAGTATCTTCTTTTTTGTCTTTTCGCCTGTTACAGGCACAGTTTACCTTTTACCATATTGTTGTAAGGTAATGAAATTATACTGCACCCCTAACTTTCATGGCATTTGTACAAGTCAATTGGAAACCTAGCAATATAGAATGAAAACTTTGTGGCGTATGCACAACTGGCTGCACACTTTTCCATTTTCACCATGCAGTTCTACCTTTCTTATTAGTTGGCCTCACCAAGTTGTCAAAGTGCCTGTTTACCATGCAGAATGGATGGCCCAGGTGTGGATCACTTTACGAACTGAACGACCTATAAGATCTATCATTTAAACTGACCCATTAGGTTGGGTCATCAATGACATCCCATTTTAATAGCATAGAAACAATGTATAAATAATATATCATCCATCACAAACACTATATACTTAATGTAAAGTAGTGTAATGTAAAAAATTTGCACAACAATGAACTGCACATTTTTGGACAATCTGAAAATTAAGCTGCACTAGTTACAACTAATGAAAATAACTTGCCTACACATGTAAGATTTCCAGTCTGGCTTGTAATGGCCTATATATAGATGCTTTTTTATTTTCCCTAGGATTAAGAATAGTTTTGATTGGACACTCTTTGTAGAAAAATTGAGACACGCTAAAAAAGCTTGCAGGTTAATAAAGTAATGAAGTCAAGCTCTATCCTGCTGAGTATTGGCTACATTGTGGAGGTCTGTTGGCTCTTGCTTCTGTACTTTTTGGACCCTGCAATAACATCATGGTTTCCTTGGACTATATGCATGTCTCAAATGATAGTTTCATGAAAGGTTAATGTTACCGAGAGCAACACACATAGACAGAGGAAAATGGACACTGCCATCGTATGGAGCATAAAAAATGGATTAGGAAACAATACTGTTTTTTTCTGCAGCTGCTTCATATTTACCGTGAAATGACCAAAATGTCTGCTGCATGTCACTGCTCAGACTAAGTCCTCCACAACACCCTCACACAACCAGAGTCTGTTGACCATAAGAGTCGCATTTTCTGTTGACGAGCCTGGAAATCATATCTGATTAATTATTTATTTTCAATATCATTTTTTCATATTCCGCATTACCTTTCCTCTTTTTTTTTTTATGTTACTAGATCGTTTTGGTTGCTTTGCTCGAATCTATGTGTTTATATTTAATTTTTTCTTATATCTATTATCCATTCTAAACCCTTTGCCGACGGGTGGCATGTACGCACATGCCATGGCATGGCGGGACTATCTGCCGGGGGCATGTATGCACATGCCATGGTGTATGTATGGACATGCCATGAGTTTTTTTTGTTACAATCATGGCAAAATATTATTTTTCTGGCATTGAAAGTGTGATTAAATCGTTTTTAACACTTTCTCATTTTTACTATGCAAAAAAAAAAAAAAAAAGGCTATATAACAACAAAAATACCCTTCAGTCTCGATTTATCAGGAAATATGGCAAGTAGAGACTTTAGAAAATAATGAAAACTGAAAATACAACATATCCTCGTGGTATTACGAAGAAACGGCATGGGATGCTGGTATTTGGCATGAGTGGTCGCGCATGCTAGGCTGACGATATAAGCCCCCGGCAGCGAGGCCCGTGCCACTATGAATACTACCCATCGGGAGAGGGTTAAGGTAATAGACATTACTGCTCTATTACCTTAATTGCCTCCCATATCAGAAAAATACACACTCTACACTTCTCCCTGTTTTCTTTATGCTTTTGCAAGGACAGGACCTTCAAACTTCTGTGGTCAGTGACATGGGGTATGTTTTATTTTATATTTAAATATCCTTTTATCAGTATTGTATTGCTTTTATCATTATAGATCATTACGGTGTTATTTATAATGTTTTTTATAATAGGTAAAGGCAATTTTTGCAACATTACAGTGGCCGGGCTGAGCTCTTGCTTGATGTGTGCCAGTCACACAGAGCGTTTCTTACAAATCTGCACGGTGACTAAACAGTTAATTATAACGGCATTGTTCGAAACTTGGTTTGCTTTTTCTAAACATGGACTTTTGCGCATACCATTTTGCACTTGTTTACTTGGGAGCTATCTTATTTTTATTTTGTCGGACAGAGTTTGGCTCGGGTTTCTGAAATCTTTCTTTGATATCGGCAGGTTCCTATTGACATCCAGTGCCATCCATTATCCCCCCCCCCCCTTCAATCCCCGGTTCCCCACGCATCCCCCAAGAACGTTGGGTAGTAGGTAATATAATGAAAATCCTAATTTCGGAGCTGTCTCTGGAGGGAGCATCGCTTTCGGTAACAAATACCTCACGAAATATCAGTCGAGGACATTGTATAAAATATTACCGGTAATTCGTAACATATACTTTAAGCATTTAAATTACCGCCGCAACAAAGTTTCATCCAATTTCCTTATTCCTCCCAATCTATGATGAAAATGACTTACTTGCTGGTTTGGCATAATTCATATGTTGAACGTGAGTACATGTTGGAAGAAGATGAGACTGTGGAGACGTTACATTTAAATAAGACCGAATTAGACTCAACGCAGAGCCTCGTCTGCTTAGTAAGGCCATGTTTACGTTTATTTCACATCCATTACAGTTTGGTGAGTTTGGTGTTTACTTTCTTATTCTGGCTAGAAAATTTGTGTTAGTAGTAAATA
>NC_051387.1:16266305-16268805 GCF_015228065.2 Penaeus monodon
TATATAATATATCATATATATTTTAAAATTATTTTAAAATATATATATAAAATATAAAATATTAATAAAATAATATACATATATTTTAAAAAACACCCCAACCACAAAACACACCACCACACACACACACACACACACACACACATCCATACATGTGTTTTAAAAGTATGCTTTGAAAATCGATACAGCCGTGGGTATTACTTTCACCTTCTTCCTCATATGATAAAAAGTACGTAGAAAAAAAAAACACTTTCCTACTGTTTTTCAAATTTAAAAAGGGACACTAAAAGTCAGTCTTTACCAGGCCCCGGGAAATCCTTGAGGGCACGCAGGCGAAGGGCAGCTTCATGCCGCCGTTCCCCGCCATCAAGGATAATTATCAAGTAAAATTCTCCGGTCGCTGAGATGGCCTCGGAGATCCCATGCCTTCCAGGTGTCTGGCTACACTGCTCCACATCGCCGTATGACCAACGGGCGCCATTTTGACCTTGCATTCCGCGGCAAAATTGATTTTTTTTTTGTGCGTGTGTCTGCGTGAAGCTAAAGAGGACACGTGGCTGGAGAAGAGATATTCATCCGGGAGTCGATCTCAGACAGAAAACAAAAGAGGAATGATTTTTTCCCAAAAAATTTTTGGGAAAAAGGACAAAAAAAAACCGATTTGACCCCTTTTTTTGGGAAGTTAAAGAGGATCAAAGGGATACTTTGTCTTTCTTTCATTCCCAATTTTTTTTATTTGTACCCGGAGTCTCGGGATCCTTGGGCAAAAATTTAGAGTTTTTAAATTAAAGGGGAATCTGTAAACCCGTTTAGCGTAATCATAAAATTTTAAAGCCAGACAAAAGGCATTTCGCCCCCCGCATATCTACTAAGCTCGAAAAAAGGGGCCCGAAATTTATTTGGAACTTTGTAATGAAGTTTGATATATATCTTCAATACCTATTCCCTCCCCTAATTATCGTTATGGCATGATTCCGTCATTATCCACCTCCCTCCCCTCTACCCCCCCTCCCATCTACTACCGTTAATTACTTTGAGTAGGGCCCCCCAAATTTTGAACAAGGCAATAGAGATTAAAAAGGTCTGGGAGTGACAGGGGTTTTAAAGTTATAATCACTGCTTCCCCCCGGGGCCCGGGGAAAGAAAACATTACCGAGGGCTTTGGGGGGGGTGAGGGATCCCAGCCAATTGCACTTGATGCTTTTTCCTTTTTTTAAAGGTACGTCCGGGAGTACTAATTTGTTTTCCCGGGCTTTGTCTCCTTTTCTCTGGGTTTTTCGGTCAGTTTGTCTTTTATTGTTAACTTTCATACAAAAAATACATGCCTTTTGGAGGAAAATGAATGTTGTATTTTGGTTAAAATCCTTGATTACCCCCAAAACCCCCACACAAAAAAAAAACCAAAAAACACACACATACACTACAAAAACACATACACCACAACCCCAACACACACCCACAAAAACACACACACACACACAACCACACACCCCACACACACACACACATACACACACACAAAGAATATAATATAATATAGAATATTATATATATATATATATATAGATATATAATATATGTAATACAGATATATATGTATATATATATATATATATATATATATATATATATATATATATATATACTATATAGCATTATATATATAATATATATATATATAATATATATAAATATATATATATATATATATATATTTATTTATTTATATATATGCTTATACGTATACATGAATATACTTATAAATGCATGTGTGTGTGAGTATATATATATATATATATATATATATATATATATATATATATATATATATATATATATATATATTTATATATATTTCTTCATCTGCTTAGGAATACTAATAGCTAATTAGTAAAGAAAGTCTTTTTTACGCTGCAGGTTGCAAAACACATAATAACTGCCTTGGGCGAAAAAAATAGGAAAATAGTTTATACCTTTCCTTTTTTGGTGTCGTTTTTTTAGGCGGTAGTTCGTTCTGTCAGTGTTTAGCTTTATTTTCATATAGAAAACTAGGCGACACACCCACATCCACATGCATTCATTCATTCGTTCATTCAGTCAGTCAGTCAGTCATTTATTCATACATTCATACATACATACATACATACATACATACATACATACATACATACATACATACATACATACATACATACATACATACATACATACATACATACATACATACATACACACACACACACACACACACACACACACACATGTGCATTACACATGATTACTCTCACCAAACAAACAATAACAACCACAATAGTTCCTCTAATGCATTTTATAACCAGAACAGTTACTTCTCATGACGTCACCCTGTGTTACATGATACTGAATAACACAAAGCAGAACAAACCCTTAATTATCTCCAACGTCGATTATTGCCTCTCCGTCTCTCGCGTTACGAGTCCGAGCGACTCGCCTGAACTCAACTTGGGTCCTTATCGTGTTC
>NC_051387.1:16275365-16282865 GCF_015228065.2 Penaeus monodon
CCAAAAAAACCAAATTGAAATCATAGAAAAAACAGCCCCCCGTCGCCGAAAAACACCAAAGCTAACCAGCCCCCTAAAAAAAAGTCGCTAAGGAACCCCAAACCGCCGTTGAACCACGACCCAAAAACCTTTTAAAAAATTTTCCCTCTAAAAATAAAACCCCCCAAAAAAATAAATAAAAATAAACAAATTCCGAGGACTCAAACAGAGTAACCCGCGCCCCGGGCCCTTACCGACGGGCCCCAAATTTTTTAAAAAAAAAAAAACAAAAAAAAAAAAAAAAAAACAAAAAAAATTTAAAAAAAAAACCCCTTTTTTAAAAAAAAAAAAAAAAATTAGTAAAAAACATTTTGCTGTCTTTGGGGTCCCCCCAAGAAGGTGACCTAAGGAGCATGGAACCTTTTTCGGTATTTTTTTTTGGGCAGGATTATAAGTGTACAGGGAAATGTAAAAAAAAGACCGCCAGTTCAGAAGTTTTTAGTATTGCACGTAATATACATATTTGGGTTTTATGCCTGGGGGGGTTTAAAAAAAGAATCAGTCCCTTTAAAAAACGCTCGCTACCATGTTTAATCAGATATCTAATTGAGTAAAGTTTAAAAGAGAAAAAAGGACGTAATTAAGACATTGTCAAATTACGAGAGTGTAAAAAGAGTTTAATATAGTAGCCCCAATAAAAGTTTTAAAAAAGGGAGTAAAAAAACACGTAAGATCGCCGTGGATTTCACAAACCGCGGTCGCCCGTAGGCGCAGGACGGATAGACTTAGCAAGGAATGAAACACCTCACGAATAAACTACCAGATAAAAAAAACCCCCTTCAACTCCCCTCTAACCCCCAAACCCCATCTTACCCATTCTAACACCCTAAACCCCTCCTCTCCCATATCACCCGCCCCCGCCTTCAACCCCCCGTTGCAACCCTACAATCTATGACATTAAAAGCATGGGCCCCTCATAATGGAGTCGTTGTGCGTCATGCAGTGCTGTGCAACGTTTGCGCACGATTGTGAGGCCTATGCACGAAAATGCACGGGTGTAGTGTGTTATATACCTGTGCATATGGTGTGTATGAAAAAAAAAGAAATACATAGTAGATGTATATCTCTGCATATATTGTAAAATTTTTATATGCGTGTTTATATGTATGTATGTGTGGTGTGCGAGTGATTTTTTATTGTTGTATATATGTTGAGTGAGTGTGTAAGCGTAATAAGTGTATAGTATTGTGTTACGATGTTAGTATCGTGTTTTTTAATTTTTGTATGTATTGTATGTGTATATGTATTTTATGTATGTGTTGGGCGTATGTTTATGTAATGGTGTGTATTTGTGTGTGTGGTGTATGTGTATGTTATTGCAATTTAATATATATATATTATATATATATTATATAATAATATATATATTGTACAGGTATATACGTTTATGGGGGTGACACTAATGTGTACCAAAACGAAGTGCGATACACGTGTGCGTCACATTGATAGTATTTTTGATGGTATGTATAGTCATAAATATGTGTACAAGATGGTGTGCTGTGGTGTGGGTATAATGAGGAGTGTGTATGCATATTAAAGCAGAGATATTGTAAAGTGTATGTTTGCATGTGCATGTGCACGAGAATGAACATATGCGGGGTACTTAGGCTTTTGCAAGGAACAATGTGTCTGTACTGGGCGTATCATGCTAAAAAAAATCGGGCATAAAAATAATCCCAATATACACACTTCTGATAGTCAACCCAAAAGCTCACGGGAGTATACCCTGGGTAGTGAGCAGGCCTGCGTGGCGACACATAAGCCCCCTGGGCCCAAACCTGCGGGGAGGGGTTATAGTGGTCCCGGCAAACTACCCCCCCTTTCACCAAGTACACCTAAGCCAGTAGTGGGGGGTAAGTAAAAGATGGCTTCTAAAAAATAAAACTAAAAAATAGGTACAATTTAAAGCTTGTTCAAGTCTAGCTCCAACCTGCAGTGATGAAAAAATAGGGTTTCTATGTTCTTTAACAACGAGAGAATGATATATCTGTGTGTATATGGTATATAATATAATATAATATATATATATATAAAATTATATATTATTATATATCAATTATATATTAATATATGTATATTATTAATTATATAAAAATTATAAATTTTATTTTTACTTTTGTTATTAACATGTAAAAATAAAAACAAAAATAATAATAATATAATAATAAAAATAATTTATATTTTATTTTATTTTATTATATAGAGGTGGGTAGAAAAGCAAAAAAATAGGTGTGTGTCTATGTATATATATAATATATAATATAAAATATAATATATATATATATATATATATATATATATATAATTTATACTTGTATAAAAGTTATATATGACAATATTTTTGTTTTGGTGTATGTGTGAATATGTGGTGTGTATGTTGTATAATTGTGTGTGTATGGTGTATTTGTGTGTGTGTAGTGGTATATATGTGTGTGTGATTGTGATATATGTGTGTGTTGTGTGTATATATTGTGTGATATGTGTATTATGTGTTTGTATGTGTGTATATATGTGGTGTGTATTGTGTTATATGTTGTGTATGTGTGTATTATGTGGTGTGTATTTGTGATAATTGTGTGTGTAGTTGTTATAGGTGTGTGTATGTGTTATAATGTGGTGTGTATGTGTGATATATTGTGTGTGTATGTGGTATATATTGTGTGTGTAGTGTGTATATGTGTGTGTGTATGTGTGTATATATGTGTGTGTGTATGTGTGTATATATGTGTGTGTGTATGTGTGTATATGTGTGTGTGTATGTGTGTATATATGTGTTTGTGTATGTGTGTATATATTGTGTGGTTGTGTTAATTGTAGTGTAGGGGTTGTATATATGTGTGTGTGTATGTGTGTTTTAATGTGGTGTATGTGTGTAATATGTTGTGGGGTATGTGTGTATAATTGTGTGTATTGTGATATATGTGTGTGTGTGTATGTGTGTATATATGTGTGTGTGTATGTGTGTATATAGGTGTTGTATGTGGATATATGTGTGTGGTATGTGTAATATATGTGTGTGATTTTATATGGGTGTGTATGTGGATATTGTTGTGGTATGTGTGTTTTGTGTGTGTATGTTGTATATATTTTGGTGTGTTTTGTATATATGTGTGTGTGTATGTGTGTTATATGTGTGTGTGTATTTTTGGTATATATGTGTGTGTGTATTGTGTATATATGGTGTGTAGTTTTATAATGTGTGTGTAGTGGTATATATGGTGTGTGTATGGTGTATATATAGTGTTATATGTGTGTAAATATGTGTAATATGTGTGTATATATATGTGTTTTAATGTGGTATATTATGTGTATATTGTGTGTATATAATATATATAATATATATATATAATATATATAGTATATATGTGTGTATATATATGTGTTATATGTTTTATATATAGTGTATATATGTGTGTATATTATGTGTATATGTGTGTGTATGTGTGTATATTTGTGTATATATATGTGTTATATGGGGTTATATATATGTGTAATATGTGTGTATTATATGTTATATATGTTGTATATATATGTGTATATATGTGTGTATTTTTGGGTTTATATGTTGGTGTATGTGTGTATATATGTGTGATATATGGTTATAGTGTTTTTAATATTGTGTATATATGTGGTGTGTAGGTGTTATATGTGTTTATAGTGGTATTATGTTTTTATATATGTTGTAATATTGTGTAATATGGTGATATATGTGTATATAGTGTGTAATTTTCTTTTAAGGGTAGGTTCAAGTTGAGCCGCCGTGGTCCAGCATGATACTCAATTGCAGTTTTCACGTTGTGAGCTTTTGGGAGTAGTATGTGGGTCCCATTTCCCTTTCCCAGGAGAGGCCGGTTGCCTTTTTAGGTAACATTCTCTCTTTTTTTTACCGGGCTTGGGACCACATGACCGGGCTGGCTTGGCCCCCAGTGGTAGGCAGGCAATCGGGGCGAATTTCCCCTGCCCAAGGGAAAAACCCGCGGCGGACGGTGACTCGAACCCTCGAATCAGATTGCCGTCGGACAGTCTTGGTCCGAGCTCCAACCATTCGCCCACCGCACCCTTTGACGATCTGTGTTTCCCTTTATTTTTTTGGAAAATTTAGAGCGTGGTTTGCCATTGCCTTCCGTTTGTTTTTTTTTTTTTTTTTATCGATCACCATTTTATTTACCCGGCATACTTGGGGGGGACTTGGTCCCCCCGTGGTAGGGAGGCAATCGAGGTGAATTCCTTGCCTAAGGAAAAAAAACCCGGGGGTCGGTGCTCGAACCCTCGAACCCGATTTCCGTCGTGACAGTCTTGAGTCCGACGCTCTAACCATTTACCCACCGCGGCCCCATGTGTGTATATATATGTGTATATATGTGTGTATATATATGTGTATATATGTTTGTATATATATGTGTATATATGTGTGTATTATATGTGTATATATGGTGTATATTATGTTATATATGGTGTAATATATGTTTATTGTGTGTATATATTGTGTATATATGTTTTTATATATTGATATATGTGTTATATAATGGTATATATGTGGTATATATATGTGAATATGGTGTATATATTGTGTATTATTGTGTATATATATTTTATTGTGTGTATATATATTGTATATATGGTGATAATTGTGTATATGTGTGTATTATATGTGTATATTTTGTGTTATATAGTGTATATATGTGTGTTATAATTTATAAAACCCCCAATATACACATATTATCACACAATAACACATATATAACCATATACACATATATTACACACATAATACACATATATAACCACAATAACACATATATACACACACTATATACAACATATATACACCCTATTTACACACAATATAACATAAATACACACATATAAACATATATTTCACAAATATCCATATATATACAACAAAATATACACATAATAACAAAATATATACACATATATATACACAATATATCAATAATATACACACATGGGGGCCCCGGGGGTGAATGGTTTGAGCGTCGGACTCAAAACTGTCAGACGGGAACTAGTCGAGGGTTCGAGTCACCGACCCCGCGTTGTTTCCCTTAGGCAAGGAACTTCACCCCGATTGCCTGCCCAGCCCCTGGGGGGCCAATCAGCCCAAATCATGCGGGGAAATAGAGATGGTGATCGATAAAAAAAAAAAAAAAACACCAAAACGGGAAGGCAAAGGCAAACCATCGCCTAAATTCCAAGAAAAAACATGGGAAACAAGATCGTAAGGTGCGGTGGCGAATGGTTGGAGCGTGGACTCAAAACTGCACACGGGAAACTGAGTTCGAGGGTTTGAGTCACCGTCGCCGCGTTGTTTCCCTTTGGGGAGGGAAAATTCGCCTCGATTGCCCGCTACCCCGGGGGGGCCAAGCCAGCCCAGGTCAGTGCTGGTCCCAAGCCCGGGTAAAAAAAAGAGAGAATGTTACCTAAAAAAAGGGAACACCGGCACTCTCCGTGGAAAGGAAGGGGACCCCACCCCGTACTCACTCCCCGAGCATCACAACGTGAAAACTGCAATTGAGTATCATGCTGTGACCACGGCGGCTCAGACTTGAACCTACCGTTAAATGAAATATACACACATATATACACATATATATACACACATATATACACATATATATACACACTAAATAACAAAATTAAAAAATATCACCCATATTACACACAAAATTCACACATTTACACCTTATCCACATAAATTTCCCCATTATACACACATAATTTCAACATATATACACACATATATCCCCCCCCCAAAACCCATTATTTAAAACCCTAATATACACATATATAAAACTACACACACACATATATAACATATATATACACACATATATACACACATATTACACACATATTACACACATACACACACACTATTACACATATATAACACCAATTACCAAAACAACATATATACAATAATATACACACATATATACACACATTATACACACATATAACACACATATACAACATATAAACACATTAACACACATATATCACACATACCCACACATATATAACATATATATACACAATAAAACTATATATAAAACCCCCATAATACACATATATATACACAATTATAACACATTAACACACAAAATACACAATATATACACACATACACACACACATATATACACCTACAACACATATAAACAATACACACCAAAAAATTTCACACATAACACACACTATATACAACATACCCACACAATATTACCACTCACACAACTATATACACACATACACACACACAATATACACAAAAACACACAACCCTTAAAACACCTACACACACACATATATTTCACCATACACAACAATATAAACCCCCATACACACACACTATTACACCATACACACAACAAATAACACATACAACACATTATACACACAACACCAACAATTTTACACACATACACACACTATAACACACATACACACCCCAAAATAAAACCATACACACACATATATACACACATACACACACACATAATACAACATAACACACTATAACACACATACACACACACAATATACACAATAACACACATTATACACACATACACACACACTATATCACAATACACAACCCCCTATTACACACATACACCCCCCATATTAAAACATAACACAAAATATTACACAATACACATACACATATTACACACATACACAACCCCATAATCACCATACACAAACACAATGCACCATCACACAACATATATACCCCTACACACACACATATATACACACATACCACAACTATATCCACAACACACACACATATTTAAAACATACACACACACATATTACACATACACCACACATAATACACACATACAAACACATAATACACAATAACACACATATATACACACAACACACCACCTATATACACACTACACACACATATTACACACATACCACACCATATATAACCTCACACAACATAAACACCATACACACAAATAATCACACATACCCCCATATATATGTACATATATAATTTTTTACAAATATATATATATATTATATATTAAAATTTTAATATATAATATATATATATATATATTATATATATATATATACATAGACCCACACCTATTATTTTCTTTTTACCCATCCACTATATAAAAATAAAAACAATAATAATAAAATTTTATTAAATTTTATTTTTATTTTTGTTGTTATTATTATTATTAATAAAATAGTAAAAAAGATTTATATATATATATAAAATATATAAATACATATAAAAAATTATATGATATATATATACATAATATATATTATTTTATATATATAATATAATTAATATACACATATAACACGATTATACATTTTCTCGTTGGGTTTAAAGAACATCAAGAAGCCTTTTATTTCTTCATCATGCAGGGTTTGGAGCATAGACTTGAAAAGCTTTAAGTTGTA
>NC_051387.1:16287865-16290365 GCF_015228065.2 Penaeus monodon
AAATATATATGTATTAGTTTTCTACTATCTATGTATATCTATATTTTCAAAATATATATGGATAGATAAAAGATAGATAGATGGGATAGAAAAGAGTGTGTGGGTATTTTTGTATTTTATAATATATTATAATATATATATTTTAAAATTTTAATATATATTTATTTATTTACATATATGTATTAAATATTTAATATTTTTTAATAAAATATTTTATATATATATATATATATAAAATATATTTTATATATAAAATTATATATAATATATGTTTTTTTTTTTTTTTTTTTTTTTTTATTGTTTTTATGTGTGTGTGTGTGTGGTGTGTGTTGTGTTTTAATTTATTGTATTATATATAATATATATATATAATATAAAATACAATATATTTAAAATATATTATATATATATATATATAAATAAAAAAAAACAAAAAAAAAACAAAAAAATATAATAAAAATATATAAAAAAAGAAATATAAAAAATAAAACACAACACAACATTAACCCCCACCACGCCCCCCCGCCCACCAACCAAACCCCATACCCTCACCACCCAAACCTCCCCTTAAAAATAAAAATAAAAATAAAACATATTCACAAAAATTAATATTTATCAAATAAATAAAAAATATTGTAAAAATAAATATTGTATAATAATATATATATATAAAATATAAAATTTATATTATATATATGAAAATATATAAAATAATTGTTTATATATAATAAAAATAAAAAAAAAAAACCCAAAAGTGGGGGTTTGGTTGTTTTAGAAATATAATAAAATATTTTATTCATTTATTTTAATTATTGGGTAATATATATAATAATTACCAAACCAAACAAACAAAAAAAAAAAAATAAAGAGAATTAAACCCAGAATTTATAAAATTTTTACAAATCAAACCACATTAAACAAAAAAAAGACAAAAAAAAAAAACAAAAAACAAAAAAAAAAAATAGTTATTATATATATATATTATTTTTATTTTTATTTTTATTTTTATATTATATTATTTTTATTATTATTTTAATTTTTATTTTTATTATTATTGTTTAATTTTTATATTAGTAAATTTTATTTTTAATGTTAAAAATTATGAATAAAAATAAAAATATATAATAATATATAAGTTATAATATTTATTAATATTATTATTTATTAATCATATTAAAATTTGTTAATAAAATTGTAAAAAATTTAAAAAAAGGAAAAAGAAAAAAAAATAAAATAAAAACAAAAATTAGAAATATGCTTAGAGATATATAAAAAGCTTTTTGTTTCATTATTTTTCTTATGAAAATTAAAATTTAAGTTGTTATTCAGCAAAAATGTTGTAAAATAAATATAAAGGAATTTGATAACATTATTATATAATATTATTAATTTTATGTTTAATAATTGCAATAATAATGAAATAATAATTCAAAATTTTATAAAATTGAATAATTGATGTTTAATTTTTTTGTTTTTGATAAACATTTTTATTAAAAAATTTTTATTTTTAATTTTTAATTTTAATGATTTTTATATAAAAATTTTTTGTTCATTTTTAAAATTTTTTAAAAATTAAAAGAAAAAAAATCCAATTCAAAAAAAAATTAAAAATATTTCCTTTAAATGTTATTAAAATATTTTTTTTCCTTTCATTTTTTATTTTTTTCCCAATTATAATTGTAAAATAATAATTAACCAGAAATATTACATAAAAAAATATTAAATTAAAATAAGAAAGAATTTATAACTTTTTTGATTATTAATTTATGACTATTACTTTTTATTTATTATATGGTAAATATTATCATAATTTAATATTAATTAAAATTATATAATTAATTAATATTATTATATTAATTTTATATTAAAAATTAATATAGAAAAAATGTAAGTAGTGTAGTTTTAAAAGAGAATAATAGTAACTTTAATTATTAAAATTAAAATTGGTCCAAAATATTTAAAGGGGTAAAAAAAAAAACCCCAAATTTCAAGAAAACTGAAATATCTTGTTATACAAAATTGTTTTTATTATTTATTTTTTTGATTATTATAATATTTTTAAAGATTTTTATCATGAATAATTGTAAAAAAATTTAAAGAAAGGATAAATTTACATTAATAAGACATTAAATTCATTTTAATTATATAATTTTTATTATACAATTATTATTTTTATTATTATTTTATTACTTTTATTTTTATTTATTATATATTTTTAAAATATATATTATTATGATATATTGCCAAATTTAATGATTATTCCCAAAATATTTTAAATAATTGCAATAATAAATATAATATATGGTAATAATATAATGTATAATATTGATTTTTTTTATGTTTTTATTATTTTATTATTTTTGTATATTTAAAAAAATATATCTAAAATTATATAAAATTATATTTAAAATGAAAATAAAAAATTTTTATAAAAATTATTTTTTATTTTTATTATATTTTTGTATGTTTTTATATATTAAAAATATTTTATTAGATATTA
>NC_051387.1:16292865-16295966 GCF_015228065.2 Penaeus monodon
CCATTGATCATCCAGCGGGAGTCTTCTGCAATTGGCTGGAACGACGACGCTGCTCGGGAAAGGGGTAGCTGGAGACTCGGAAGGAACAGAAGAAGGGAAGAAGCCATCCCAATAAACAAAGCAATAAGGGAAGAATGAGACAAAGAAGAAAACGAAAAGGGGGAAAAAGCGATCGAAATAAAATGGAACAATAAGAAGAGAATAAAATGAATAATAATAATAAGAAGAAAGAATAAGTTAAAAAATAATAAGAAAAGGAAAGTGGAATAATATATATATGTATATATATATATATATATATATATAAAATATTAATATATATATATTAATTTGAAGAAAAAACAATACATGAAAACGATAAAAAAATTTAAGAATTACGAAAAAAAGGAAAATAATAAGAAAGTGAAGAAATTTTGAGAAGCATAAAAATAAGATTAAAACATAAGCTGTAAGGGAAGCGAAAGTCAAAAATTTGAGAATTGATTGCAAAAATAACTAGAAAAATATAAAATGAACAATATCTACGTAGTAAGAAAAAGAAACAGGATAAAATAAAGGAGAAATTCAGTAATAAAAGATACTGAATAAATGATGAATACAATAGTATCAATAAATAAAAAAAAAACAACAACTAATTTCCAAATAATAAAAACAACACTACAAATGATAGAAATATAAATAATAATGAATACAAACCCTGAAAATGATAAATGAATAAAAAACAGATACAATAATAAGAATATATTTAAATTATGAATGAATAACAAACCCAATGATCCAAAAAATTTTTATAAAATATAGTAAATAAAAAATAAATGATGATAAATTAAACTTATTCGCTTTTCCTTATCCTCTCCTTATAGTGGGGATTAATGAAGGTAATTAGAGCCCGGGAGGATTAGACATATATCCGTAATGATAAATTAAAAAGCAAATTCATTTTTAACGGAAACAACCAATTACTAATTTCAGTTGACTGAAATCAAACGATTCGTTTAATAAAAAACAATAAATTATCAATTTTTAAATTATTCATTTTTAAATGATTAGTCATCATGTTAAAAAATAAACTCTAAGATCACAAAATACACAAAAAAATCAGTAATAAAAAAATGACTGTCTCTAATACAAGATGGTTTTCATGCGAGAGTCAAAAGGAAAAATACATCAATATGACAACCAGAAAGACAAAAATGAATACCAGAATGACAATATGGCAACCAAGTAACAATATAAAAACCAGAATGACAATGTGGCAACCTGAATGGCAACATGACAACCAGAATGGCAATATGGCAACCAAAATGAAAATATGACGACAGAATTTACAATGACAGAATGACAATGTGGCAACCATAATGGCAATATGGCAACCATAATTATGACAATAATTTGGCAACAAAGTGACATGACAACCGGAATAACGAAATGGCACCCAGAATGATATGACAACCATAATTACATGATAACCATAATAACATGGCAACTAGAATTGGATATAAATATATATATATATATATATATATATATACATATACACACACACATATATATACATATATATATATATATATATATATATATATATATATGTATATATATACATATTATGGCATATTAATAAATTATGCATATTATATATATATATATTTATATATATATATTTATTTATATATATATACATTAATATATAGATCATATATATAATTATAATATATATATTATATTAATATTAATATTATATATATATATATGTGTGGGGTGTGTGTGTGTGTGTGTGTGTGTGTGTGTGTGTGGTGTGTTTGCGCGTGCGTGCGTGCGTGCGGGGTTTTGCGTACGTGCGTGCGTGTGTGTGTTTCTATTTATAAATAAAAGCATTTTCATATATATATATGCATATATATATTTTAATATATATATATATATATTTTATATAAATCATATATATATTATATATATATATATATATATATATATATATATATGTGTGTGTGTATGTGTGTTTTGTGTGTGTGTGTGTGTGTGTGTGTGTGAGGGGAGAGAGAGAGAGAGAAGCGGGAGGGAGAGGTTTAAAGGTTTGGTTTGATTCCATTTCTTAGAATGGACATTCCTTGGTGTGACATACTGTCTGTTTTCCCCTTTGGTTTTAAATGACCCTCTGTGTGTAAGGGAAAGTCCAGGGTTACCATCCACTGGCGGCGAGGGATTACTAGTCAAAAAAATGTAGTGAACTATCTTCCCCAAAAAAACGGGACTATCTTTGAGGGGATCCTAAGCTATTCGTGGCAGAGCTGGACGCACGGGGGCTTCCTCTCATGGGCCCCCAGGGACCAGCACCGCCTAACTATTACGTGGTGCACCCAAAGACAATGAAATAAAAATGCTTTCTGTGATATACCCGCTTTACTGTATTGTACTTCTTATTACTGCATCTCGTATAAGATTTAAAGAAAAACACATGGACAAACCGGGGTTTCAGAACCCCCTTTAACCCTCCTTGTTTACTTGCCGCCTTGAAGACGCTGTCGGGGAGGGGATCTGTAAGAAAAAGGGCGTTCCACTCGTGTTTAAGCTTTTGAAGAGTAAACACCTTACCTTAAGCGCAGAAGCAATAAACACAAAGTCTTGTGCCACAAGAGCTACCCTGGAGCCCGGGGCCTCTCGTCTCACTTGACATTGGGTTTTTTCTGAGTTTGTTTAACGTAATTCAAAGTAAAGTAAAATCCTGTAATTACAGAACATTATTGTGCTTTGCCAGCACCTTCAGTGCTTTGTTTTTGCAGGTGACACGAGGCTACAGTAGGAGTAGTCAGCACCCCACCTCAGACCCGCAGCTCTCTTCTACACCAGGGTAGCCCCTTTCGGGGATTGACCCCTGGGTAGGGAGGGCCCCGTAAATCTGGGGCTTCCTTTGGGCGCACCTTTTTTCCCCCATTCTAAAATTTTCCTCTATCATGTGAAATTCCCTGAGCCTACCGGAGTACCCTTGTGGGCTCCCGTATTCGCCTGGGGGGGGACCGACTTACCGTCCTTCGCACTGGGAAATTTCGGCGGGAAGGGTGCCTCCCTAACTCGATCCTCTCTGTGGTACTGGAAAAAAC
>NC_051387.1:16346066-16348566 GCF_015228065.2 Penaeus monodon
TGTTAGATATCATTTAACTTTTTTTCTTTCTTTCTTTTTTCTTTTATTGTATTATTTATTAATTTTCTGTTTAGTCTACGAATCATCTGGCTCTCTTGCCTTTTATTTATTGTTGTTGTTATTTTGCATCAATTATTTCTTTTTACTCATTATGTTTTCTCTTTTTTTTAAATTTCCCTCTTCATTCCCTTTGAAAAAAAAATGAAAAATTAATTCAATCAGTATTCGGGCTAAAGAAAGAGCAAAGTGAAAAAACTTAGTTTTTTCTTCCCTCGATTTCCTCTTTTTTTTTTGGGGGGGGGGGGGTATTCCCCATTTCGGCAACAGAGGAAGAGAGAAAGAATTTGAAGGGCGGAGAGACTTGGGAGATGAGTAGATGACGAGAAACGGTAGGAAAGGTACAGAGATGACAGGCGAGAGAGAGAGAGACAGAGACAGAGACAGAGACAGACAGAGAGAGAGAGAGAGAAAAGAGAGAGAGAGAAGAGACGAGAAGAGGGGAGAGGGGAAAAGAGAAAGGGAAAGAGAGGAGAGAGAGAAGAGAGAGAGAGAAGAAAAAGAAAAAAGAGAGAGAGGAAGAAGAGAGAGAGGAGAAGAGAAATAAAAGAAGAGAGAGAGAGGAGAAGAGGGAGAGAGAGAAGAGAGAGAGATAAAAGGAAGAAGGGGAAAAGAAAAAGAAAAAATAAAAAAGGGGGAAAAGAAAAGGGAAGAAATAAGAAGGAAGAAAAAAAAATAAAAAAGGGGAAAAAAAGAAAGAAGAAAAAGAGAGGGGAAAGAGAGAGAGAGAAACAAAGAGAAAAGAAGAAGAGAGGAAAAGAGGGAAAGAAGAAAAAAAAAGGGGAAAGAAAGAGTGGAAATGGAAAAAATGCACAGACAGAGAATACACAAAAAGTATTATTTCAACACGTAAAGACAATGCTCCCAAAGCAAACACCAAAAACCAATATGCCATTTACAACATAAAATCAACATTATAGCAATATAACCAGTACCCCCCCCCCCCCAAAAAAAAAAAAAAAAAAAAAATAAAAGAAAAAAAAGAAGAAGAAAAAAGGGAAGAAAAGAAGAAGAAGAAAAAAGAGAAGAAGAAGGGAAGAAAAAAGGGAAGGAAAAATATCCCCCGAGTTTTCCCCGTTCCCCGCCGAAAAGGGGAACCCCGATTAAGCCCGGGTTCTTGCAAGGAAACGGCCCCGGGCCCCCAAAAGGGTCACCTGCAGTTACGCTGGGAGGGCGAGCGAGGGAGGGTTTTACCAGCCAAACAAGGTCATTGGCGAGAGGGCTTCTCGGAGGGCGTGGCGAATGCCCGGGGCGGAAAAGAGGAAGGCGGGGAGGGAGGGGAAGGGGGAGAACTTAATGTGCTTTTGCAAAAAATATTTTTTTTTATCTTTTCCCCCTCCTCTTTGTCTATTAAATCAAATCTATCTACTATCTTTTATTTGGGTATTTAATATTGTATATAATTTATATATAATATATATATATTATTTTAAAATATATATATATGATATATTAAAAAATAAAAAAAATAAAATGTGGGGTGTGTTGTGTGTGTGTGTTTTGTGTGTGTTGGGGTGGGGTTGTGGGTGTGTGGGGTGGTGTGTGTGTGTGGGTGTGGGGGCGTGTATTTGAAATTATATTGGGCAAATTTTAAAATATATATATATTGAGTTATATATTAATATATATAAATATAATATATATATAAAATATTCTTTGTGTGTGTATGTGTTGTATGTGTGTGTGTTTTAGCGAGAGAATGTAGATAGATGAAGATAGGTAGGTAGATATAGATAACGATATAGATATATCCCACAAAAACACACACACAAACACACACACACACACAAAACCACACAACACACCCCCCCCACACACCCAAAACACCCCACACACACAAACACAAAACCAACACGCACCACACCAACACATACACACACACACACCACACACACAAAAGGGGAAGTAAAAGAGGAGGGCCGAGATAGATAGATAGATAGAAAGAGAGGGGAGAGCGAGAGAAAAGGAGTAAAGAGAGAGAGAGGAGAGGGGGGCGAGAGAGAGAGGAGGGGGCTTGATGAGAGGAGGAGAGGAAGAGAGAGAGAGAAGGGGGAAAAAAGGAGGGGAGAGAGGGGAAAGAGAAAAGGAGAGAGAGAGGGGAGAAGGAAGGAGAATGAGAGAGAGAGAGAGAGAAGAGAGAGGAGAAGAGAGAGAAGAAAGAGAGGAGAGAGGAAAAGGAGGAGAGAGAAAGGGGAAAAGAGGGGAGAGAGGGGAGAAGGAAAGGAGGAAGGAGAGAGAGAGGGGGAGAGGAGAGAGAAATGAGAGAAGGGAGAGAGAGAGAAAAGGAGACGAGAGAGAGGGGAGGGGGGGGGGGGGGGGAAGGGGAAAAGGGGGGAAAGGAAGAGAGAGGGTTTTTTGAGTGGGGAGAGAGGGAGAGAGAGAGAGAGAAAAAGGGGAGAGTACGGGAAAGAGAGAGAGGAAAAGGGAGAGAGGGAGAGAGGGG
>NC_051387.1:16353566-16361066 GCF_015228065.2 Penaeus monodon
ACAGATAGACAGTGAAGACAGACAAAGACAGAAAAAAAGAGGGACCGAGAGGGACGAAAGAAAATTTACAATAAAAAAAAATATATATAGAAAATGAAAAATCACCAAAACATATCCACCTACTAACCCCCCCCCCCCCCCCCGCCCTGCCCCCCCCCCCCCCCAGGAACAGCAAGTGAGCGTGGGCGTGGTGAATCGAGCGACCACACGAGCCGCCCACGTCCTCTGCCTCCTCACCTGGACGCGGAGGACGCCCACGCAGGAGGAAATGGAGCAAGAACGAGACAGGAAGCAACGAGAAGAGGAGGACGTGATGCAGGAAGAGAGGGAGAGGCAAAGGAGGGAACTGGAAGAGGAGGAAGAGAGGAGGAGAGAAGCGGAGAGAGAACTGGAGGAAAAGACGCAAGGGATGAGGCTGGTGTTGGATAAGGATGAGTCGGAGGATGAGGGCGAGAGGGGCGAGTAGAAAGGAGGAAGGGGGGAGGGAGGAAGGGAGGGAGGGAGGAAGGGAGGGAGGGAGGAAGGGAGGGAGGGAGGAGGGGGGAGGGAGGGGGAGGGGGAGGAGGAGGGAGAAAGGGAGGGAGGGAGGGAAGGAAGGAGGGGAAGAGGAAGGAAGGGATGAAGGGAGGGAAGAAAGGAAAGAAGGAAGGAGGGGAGAGAAAGGAAGGAAGGAAGAAAGAAAAAAAAAGAGTAGAAGGAGGGGAGGAAAGTAGAAAAAGGTGAGAAGAAGGCGAGTAGAAAAGGGGAGAGGAAAGGAAGGAAGAAAGGAAGAGAAAGAATAATGAATAATGATGAAAGGGAGGAAAGAGTTTCAAGAACAAGAAAAAGAAAAACAGAGAAATAAGAATAAAGACCCAAAGAAGATAAAATAAGTGATAAAACAGAGAACGAAAAATAAGAATAAGTTAGAGAAGAAGGATGAAAAATACGGAACAGACACAAGAGAAAAGAAGAAAAATTGTGTAGGAAAATGAGCGAATGGAAAAAAATAAGATAAATAAGAGAGAAAACACAAGAACAAGAATAAGAAAAAGAAACGGGAGAGAGACAAAAAAAAAATCAACAAAATATAGTCAGAAATGGAGAACAAAGAAGATAGAAATAAAAGTTAAGGAAGAGCAAGAAGAGAAAGATGGAGAGGGATATTAGATTGAAAAAAAAACGAGGATGAGAATAACGAAGGATAGAAACTTGACTAGCTATAAAAAGAAAGAAAAAAAAAAACGGACAGCAATGACTTTACTTGAACCCGGTGATAGTTACATTAAGTGAATGAATATAACTTGTATTAAAAACGACAACTCAACAGTTTCATGGCACTGTTTTCACCCCGGCGAAAGAGCAGTTATTAGTGTTAAAAATATTAAAAACTCATGTCTAACTGAACAAGCAAAGAGGTGAGTAAAGAATACATAGATAGGGAATGCTTGGTAGTTTAGTTATTTAACTAAACTCTATCTAAAAGCACGATTACTATAATATCTAATTCTCAAACACAGAAATCTAAAAGGACGTCTGTTAGTTTACGAGCTTACTGATAGATGGCGTCATAGTGCCCATTGCCATTATAAAACAGTATATTTTCATTAACAGCATACTCGGTAATCAGTATTTGTAGGATCTTAGAGCGTGTATACCATGTTATACTGAGATAATCATAATATATAAAAAGACAGTGTAGGAGAATAACATGATAATATACTAGGATAATCATAATCTAAAAAAAAAAACGAAAAAAACGACAGTATTACAGAATAACATGTTATTTGTCGAAATATTTAATTACGCAATTTATACTATGCATATGTGCATGCATATAGAGGCTCAAACACATTCATACGTAAATACACTTAGTTACATACTATGACACATGTTGTAAACATGACTTAAGTATATAATCGACAAAACTGTGATCTCAGAAGTCTCTATGAAATAGGTATACTTTTATAGACTTTGGAAAATCTTTAAAGAAATGGATGATAATGTATTCTAAATTATATATAGTAAGACTATCGTATATTCTTGTGACTCTGGCTTGTTGAAAGAAAATCTATTGTTGTTACAAAAATGGAAATAGTATTATAAAAAGATAGAAAAAAAATTGTTACTAGCGAATTATAGATATAACTCTTAGATATTTTGCTTCTCATCACATCGCTAATCATAAAGCTCTTAAGATTAAGATTTTGAATCAAGTTTTGTTTGCACTGAAATTCCATAAACTTATCTAATTGTAAATTAATCGACTGTATTGCGTGATCATTTCAAATACAACGCACAGAAAAATAAATCTTTCTCAACAACAACGATTCTGAGACCTTGTGTTTTATATAAATAATTTGGGAAATGGATCTGATGTCGATTCTCATCGCATTATATATATATTTCTTGTCATCTTCAAGAAATCATTATATGAAAGGCACATAGAACAGTACAGTTTATTTTCCTTTTCTTTCTGGAAGGAAGAAAGATGTTTCCTTACATTAATAATTCATTCAAAGTACATTGTGATAAAATATGATTTAATACGGTTTAATGTCATATTTCGCTAGGTCACTTTTATTATAATCAGAGAGTATTTAAACTTGCTTTAAATTTCATATCACTAATCATTTTCCCTTATCTACTTAACTTGCTTTTATATTCATATATATACATATATATATATATATATATATATATATATATATATATATTATATATATATATATATATATATATATATATATATATATATATATCATATATGTGTGTATATATGAATATATATAAATATATATACACACACATATATGCATATGTAAATACATATATCTATATCTATCTATCTCTGTCTATCTATCTATCTATCTATCTATCTATCTATCTATCTATCTATCTATCTATATATATATATATATATATATATATATATATATATATATATATAACATATATATACATATATATCCATACATATACATATAAACACACACAGACACACACACAGCATATATGCATATATATATGTATTATATATATATATATATATAATATATATATATATATATATATATATATATATATATATATATATATATATATATATATATATATAGTGATATATAATAATATAATATGATATATGTGTTATATATATATATATAATATATATATATATATATATATATATATATATGCATTTATGTATATGTAAATACCCATATGTATGTAGGTATCGTCATAACATTAGCCTTAATTACATTACAACACTTTATGTCATGAAGTTGCATTAAAACGAGTTGTGTAATCAGTACAAATAAAAAGTAGCAAACTTATGTGTACATCGTTCCTCATCCTTAACAATTCAAAAAATGAGTGCTAAAGAGAAATATGAACAAATACTAATAATAAGACTTCCGGTAAACTACTAGTTATATACATATATATGCACACATACTAGCTGAATGTGCCCGACGTTGCCCGGCAGAATTTTGTTCCCCAGAATATGACTAATTGTACATAGAAGAAAAGCATCAACTACAGACCGTATATCATCTAATCAAATAGATCCTAGTACGCAAACTATATACTATTTATTTTACATCTCATCTACAGATCCGATTAAATTTTAACATAATAAGGAGGCAGATCTCACTTCAGCTCCTCTCTGCCACATCCCTACCTGGTATCATCTTGCCTGTGTTACTCTTCATATCAAGTTTCAGTCCCAGGCCAAAGTAAAACCTCAATAAACTAAGTTAAAGCCGTACACAGCATTTCTGTTTAAAGTTCTGCTTCGTAAGAAGGGAGGTTTTGCCCCATCTACTTTCAGTCACAAGCCCTAACCAAAATCATCCCTGTCCAAGGGGTGAGATTAGGTCCAAGGTTTAGCTCTCTAGGGTCACTGAATGCATAAGGAACCACATACGACACAAACACACACATACATACACATATATACATATATATATATATATATATATATATATATATATATATATATAATATATATATATATATATTTTTATATATATATATATATAATATATATATATATATATATATATATATATATATATATGTATATATATACACATGCACATATGCATATCCATATGTATAAATACATATACATATATCTATATCTATACATATCTCTCTATCTATCTATATATTATATATACAATCAATAAATGAATGAGCGAATCATTCATTAACATTAGTATCTAAAATAAAATCAATATAAGATAATTATATCTGTAGGATTGCCACACATGCACACACACACACGCGCGCGCGCGCGCGCGTGTGTGTGTGTGTGTGATGATGACAATAGCAGACAAACAAAAATGAAATATCTCTATAGTCAACACGTAATTTGAAAAAAAAACATAATAGATAGGAATATCTGAAGGACTGGAATGAGACGAAACCTGAATGTGTTACGAATTTTATTATCTATCATCATCGCTGGGGAAAAAATAGATTTATACACCTGTAACAAAATATAAAAGTACAGTCCACATGGGTTATAAACATTATTCTTATACTAATGAAAGACCAACACACACATTTCCAGCAGAAGAAATTACACTTACATAATAAGCGCCTCCCAATGTGGGCTAATAGAGAGCGAAGGTTTAGGCTTTGGAAATCTACAGTAAAACAGACAAGGCATATAGAACATGCCCTCTATATACATATACAAGGCATGAACGACGTGATTATCATTACGTATTTTTTTCATCCTGGTTAAATATTTCGCTGATTTAAAAATAATAATAATATCAGCTTCCAGGAATAATACACGTTTTTGAATACAGACCTTGCATTTGGTACACTGGTTTGTTGGTCATGTAACATGCTGACTGGCTCTGTTTGGGAACAGTAAGGAATACCCGACGATATATGAGACGCCCTTTCACAAATGATACTTCATTTCGACATAATATGGATTTTTGAACTTATACCACTGAAGTGGGCATTAATGAAGACAATGAAAATAATGATACTCCTGATTGCTTTGATCTGGTAACTAAACACTGAACTGCTTTTCACTGAAAACATGAGCAGTTTAAGACATACAGTAATTAGTATAACACTTAGGATGCAAAAGAGGTATATGAAAATGTTATTTAGCTTATGCAAACGTATATAGAATCATTCTTATATTCAAATTTCAATTCGAAATGCAAATGAAGCAACTAAGTTTATATCTTATCTTACCTTACAGCATCATGATCATGTTAGATCTCCAGTGAATGAAATGGGAAAATCCACTTAAGGTACATCACAGTCAGAGAGTGAGATTTGTAGATGAGGTTGTGTTTGTGGTGAAGGTGTGGGCTCGTGCATATGTACATTTCTGTGTATGTATTTGTATATGACGAATGACTGCAAATGTTTTCATTTGGGATATAAGGACAAATGATGCCTCTGGGTTCGTTGAAAATCGCATTATACCCTCACGTATAATTAATTTGTATATGCATTTGGGCATTCGCGATAAAATAGTTATGATAAATGCAAATATCAAAATCGATAACGTTGTGTCTTACTGTATAATGATATATAACAAATATGCCATGTATGCCTCTTAATGATTTTCTTGTTGTTTTATCTGGTACTAAAACATAAATTGTTTGAGGCATTACTGTCACTGTTATCATTTTTGTTTATTGCTGTTGCTACCATTATTGCTAGCACCATTGCAGCCTTTGCTATTATAATTTTGAATAACACAAAAGTACAAAATGATAACATTAATAATAAACTCGTAATTTCATCTTAAAAAAAGAAAGTATACAGCATATCTAAAATATATCTTATGAAAATTTTAAAAAATCATGGCACATTCAAAATCAAAAAAACACTGCAACAATCAGTGCTATAACACCACATCGCTCCTAAGATACACTGACAGAACGATCATGAGAGACACCACATAGAGATAGAACACCGCGCAAACACAGGTTGAACGACCACTGTATATGGGGCAGTACGGACACTGATATGAACCACAGACTTCGCAGATGTCCAAAAGGGCGAGGGGCGTTGCGTTAATCATCACCATCTCGAAGTGTTCTGGAAGTACGAGAAGTGAGAGAATGTTAGGAGTATGTTGAAAGGTAGTAGGTGCAGTGTCAATTATTTCCTTTTATGGATATATGATTATAATACTCGTAATGTTTGCTGTTATCGCAAGATCATTATCTTTGTGGCTGTTTTAATCGTGCTTTCATCAGGATAAATTTATTTAATAGTAGAGATAGCATTTTTTTAAGTAAAATTACCATTCCATTGATCATGATAGGCATCATCATCACAATTAAGAACATCAGTATATGATTGTTTGTTTTTTGCAGATATGGCTAGTTTTAGTTAAATAAACAGTAGTATACACTTCAAGAGACAATATAGAAACGTTAGAATTGATTTTGGTTAGCTGTAAACTACGCTCTTTCAGTATGATCATTGTTCTTTTGTGTTTATCTATATCTACGAGAGAAAAACCAGCATGAAATTAAGAGTAAATGGTAATAAGCAGAAAAAACGCATATTCGACAAGATTTAGATAGATTACCTGGAGCAAATAATTCCATTATCGTGGCAGAGCGAACAGCTGTCAGATTAGCTGCGGGATACCAGCGCTGGATGTCGTAGCTGAAACACTGCTTCTTGGTCGATGGTATCTGTAAGGTATTAATTTACTCGTTGATTGCTTGCTTATTTAGAGCCGTGGTTACTAAACTGTGTCAGCTAGATGGAGGGGGCGTGAATCAGTCTGCCAAAGTTTGAAAGTAAACACACACGCACACACACACACACACACACACACACACACACACACACACACACACACACACACACACACACACACACACACAAGGCCGTAAACAATTAGTTAAAACCATTGTCACGGAAAGTCAAAACGGGGCGTAAAAAAAAAAAAATTGGGAACCATGATGATTTAGGTAATGTGAGTTTGTGACATGATCATATGTATTAACCTGTAACAGTACACTACAAGAACCTACAGGATCTATACCATTTACCCCAAAGAATGCTAAAAATAATTTTAAAAGAAGCTAGTGCATGCATACAAAGTCTTTAATATTACCCAACAAACACTTTTCATCTTACGTATTCAAACTGCCAGAAGACGTGAGTGTTCGTCGTATGGACATTTCGGATTTCCGGAAAGGTACCATTTTCTTTGATTCCTAAAGCGGTAACTTCAGCAATGGGTTGGAAGAATATATAACCGGTTGGAATTTCGATTTCCACCAGTGCGGCGTGGCTTGTGTGACTGTCTTCTGTAGCTAACCATCTAGAAAGAAGAAGTGCATTAGTTTAACATTCTTATGTACGGAAAGAAACTAATTAAGAATCCCGTCATCCCTTTATGGAAAGCGGTATAGAAAGGCTTCTATATTAAATTTGTGAAATAATAATAATAATAAAAATAACACAGCAAAACCAAATTTAGTAGTCTATCTTACTGCGCGCAAACAGTGG
>NC_051387.1:16371066-16381066 GCF_015228065.2 Penaeus monodon
GCCCTCGCTCTCTCTCTCGTTCTCGCCCTCGCTCTCTCTCTTGCTCTCTCGCCTTCTCTCTCTCTCTGTTACCACAAACAAAACCGAATGGAATCCAATCCCACACTAACCTTCGTATCAGCCAGCACTTGGACGGGCAAAGAGATCGAATCCGCCACGACATGCCCGTGCCCTGTGACACTGTAAACGAAGATGGTGAATCGAGGAGCCATTGCACGCCCCACCGCCGTACTGAGGGTCACTACGTTGTCCCCGCCGGTCACTTCCTTAGACGAGTGAATCACCACGCCCTTGGAGATTATCTGGGAGGAAAAGGGGCGTTAGGTGACGTGATTTATTTTAGTGGAGTTGAGTTATGGTATGATTCTGGTCAAGGCGGAAGTTTTCATTATTTTCAAAATATCCCGCTTACTGACTCTGGCGTAATTGTTTAAGGAAAATGTGGTAACGGTATCAATGCTCAGTAACACTGCCATTACTATTACTCTCAGAAAAAAAAAGTAATAACAGTAACAGATCAAAAACACCTACTATTACTTCTGCAAGTAATACTACGACTACAACGACTATTGTTGCAACAATAACAACACGAAGCACTACTGTTGTTATTTTTTATCTATTCTTTCTTTCTTTCATTATTTTCTATTTCTTAGAATGTCCTTCAATCCCCTCATTATACATATACTACTACTAATGAAAATGATAGCAAGCGGGATAACGGCGACAGCAAGCCCGGAATATGTCACGCACTCACCATATACACGAAATTCTCTGCCTGGAAGTTCGTCCTGACGTGAAAAACGGCGAATTCTCCCACCTTTGCCTCGTGTGTGCTGGACGTCACCTGTATGTACCTGAGAAGTGACGAGATAAGAACATATTTGTATATGTATCACCTAATAAAAACGTCTGGGCAAATTTATTCACTTATCCAAATAATTATCTTATTTACACGTTTATCAGCGGTTTTGGGTGTTCTGATCCATGGCAGTGTTTTCACAGAGTGAAGCAGATAGAGCAACCTAAAAGCGACATTGAAATAGGGACGACTTACTGATATATGATTTCCCCGAAATGTGGTCAATCGGCAGTAAAGTTATTCTTTTGAAGAATGTACCGTTTTAGTTACTGTGTAAAAGTTATTATTTTTTTTTTTTTTGCGCGGAAGGCACCTACTTGTCCTCTGGCGAGTAATGAGCGTTGGCCTGGGCGGAGGCGGCGCCCTGGTAGTCGCTGTCGCTGTAGACGACGTCGAGGGAGAGGCTGACGGCGTCCGATGGAGGGTTCACTTGGAATCTGAATTAGAAATGTATTTTCAGCGTTCGTATTATGTAGTTATAGATATCCACAAATGTACACTACACTTCGCATTTACACACAGACGCGGATAAACAAACACACACAAACGCACACAGACATACAGTCACAAACAACACACACACACACACACACACACACACACGCACGCGCGCACGCACGCGCACACACGCACACACACACACACACACACACACACACACACACACACACACACACACACACACACACACACACGCACGCACACACACACACAAACACACACACACGAGAAGATACCCTCCCTAACCCACCTAAAGATGCCCCTCTCCCTGTATTCCGCGAAAACGTTATCGCCGGCGAAGTAGTCCAGCAGGTCGGGAATCTCGGCCTCCGTCCTGTATTCGCCATCCTGCACCGCCAGGTTATTATCCAAGGCCTCCCGCAGCGTCGCAATGGCTTCCTCCCGGTCGTGAAGGGTAGTCGTGGCTGAGGGTACGACGACCTACAGAAGGAGGGGAAGGGCGACTGTTATTGGAGTGATATTTGAAGCGCGTATTCTTCTTTTTTCTTTTTCTTGCTACCCATTTTTCTTCTGCTCTTTCTGTTTCCCTTTCTGCCTCTCTGAAGAGTACTTTATCAGATTGAATATGAATACTCAACAGAAAGTAAAGGAAAAATCGGAGTGAAAAGCTGATAAAAAATAAATAAACAAATATATAAATTTGTTATATTAATGAACACAGAAAAATACAAAGGACCGTAAAGTCAAGAAGGACACGAGCGATCCTTCTATCGCTGACCTGCGGGAGCGCGTAGGACCCGCCGTTCTTGGAGGTAACTGTTGCGGTGACGACCAGCGAGGAATCCGCCAGCCGCTCCGCCTCGAGGGGCTCCCCGTCGACATACCTGGCTGACACCTGTGGGGGAGGAAACGAAGTATAAGAACGCGGAGGAATAGGAGAGTGGGTGCAGTGATCTAAGAAATGTCATTTCTTTCGGTCTTTCTACAGCGGGGGAGACTGTGACTGCATCATTTCTGTTGGTCTTCCTACCAGCAAGTCTGTTAACACTGCGTATACTGCGAGTTCTTTTTGTTAATGTTGTATCATTGTTTGCTATTTTTTCATTGTTTTCTTAATGTTTCAATTGTTGCGCTGAATAGAATTTAGTGTAAAAACAATTTTGGAGGTGAATCAATAACTTTTCACAATCAAATAATCATATACAATGCATACACAGTTGCACCTGATGTAATACAACACAAAAACCGAACAATATACCACCAATATACCATCATTTAATATTCCAAACATATCGTGTTTCGGTTAAGCTTTGACTCCGATTAGCACACAGCTTGTCTTCTGCACTCAAAGTACCATAAACGAAATATGCTAAGATTGCAAAGAACAAAAGGAATGTTGCATACCGTGGCATGGAAAGGCATCCCTGGGCGAAAGACGAAAGGCGGAGAACCCACGAAAGTGAGGTGAACGCGGTTCGCGATAATACGCATTCTGGAAGCGAAAATACTGGGTCACTATATGTTGTGATCTGTAACTATAGCTTTGTGTGAGATTTAGTCATTCGCTTTCTCTCTCTCTCTCTCTCTCTCTCTCTCTCTCTCTCTCTCTCTCTCTCTCTCTCTCTCTCATATCTATATTTATTCTATTTTCTCATCTATTCTTATATATAATATATATAATCAATACAACCCACTAAAATACACAACACACACCAACACACACCACACACAACCACCACACACACAACACACACACACAACACACACACGCACACCACACACACACACACACACACACACACACACACACACAATCAAATACACTAAAAATAAAACAAATATATATATATATATATATATATATAAATATATATATATATATATATATACCACACACTCACCTCTCTCTTCTATCCTCTCCCCTCCCCTCTCCCCCCTCTCTTCTATCCTCTCTTTTCTCTTTCTCTTCCTCTCTCTCTCTCTCTCTCTCTCTCTCTCTCTCCCTCTTTATATTATATACTCATTATCTCTTCATTTTTATACTTTTCTACTTCATATATATATATATATATATATATATATATATAATATATATATATATATATTCTTACTATTTTTGTCCCTATTTATAAATATACTTTTTTTTTTTTTTTTTCATCTATCATCTTCCGTTCTTGCTCATGCCTTTAAAACTTCCCCTTCTATCTTGGTCCCCCATCTATATAAATCCTCTCACCTTTGTCTCACTCACAATCACAGTTCTTACATTATTTCCTTTTATCTGTCTTTTTCTCTCTCTCTCTTTCTTTTCTCTTTTTCTCCTCTCTGTCTTTCTGCTCTATGGCTTTTTCGAAGACATTTCATAATATTTGTTCTAATTCTTGACAAGTCGGTCCGAAATCTATTTTTTCACATACTAATCGATTCAATTAGTCACTCTGTCTCTAAGTCAAAATATAATTTGTCACTGACATTATTTTCCTTTATATGTCTTTATTCTAACATCCTCTATTAGTATCTTTTCCCTCTCTCGTCTTTCTTTGATTATAATTATTGATCAACATCATATTTATAGATTGTTATAATTTGGAATATCTGGAGAGACTGTCGCTGGCGGTGCGCCGTGCAACAACGAGGTTCCCCCAGCGCTGCGAGCGCTGGAAAATAGAAGTCGTCTTCCGTGGGGCGTCTTCCTGTCAGTCTCTCTCCCTCTGCCTCTCTCTTTCTCTTTCTCTCTCTCTTTCTCCCCCCCCCTCTCTCTCTCTGTCTCTCTCGTTTTCTTATTATCAATCTATCTATCTCTCCCTCTCTTCCTGCTTTCTTTATTTTCTGTATCCCTTCCTCCTTTCCCCCTCCACCCTTCTATCTCCTCCCTCCTTCCCCCTTCCTATCTCTCTCTTTCCTTTCTCCCTTTCAATTACCTGGAGCTCCCCTTAGCTTCAATCCAGGTGAAAACGTCATGGAATTCGCACTCCACCTTCACCTCAGCGCCCTCCAGCTGCTCCACGTGGTCCAGCAGAGACTCCATGGGGAAGGCGAAGTCCTCCTCGACGTCCACCTGAGGGATGCGAAAGATAAATTATGAAATGAATAAAAAAAAATATATATATATGACGAACGAAAGAGAGGTAAGTATGAAATGGGAAGGTAAGAAAAGTGAATGAATCAAGAGATAAATATATGTGGAATGAACAAAATAGGATTGAAAGAGATAGGAATAAGTTTAAGTTGTTAATTAACTGCTTTCAATTTGATTCGTTTGCTATATATCATGAGAAGAAAACGAAAACGAAATTGACGAATATGTACAGAGGGCAAAGAGAAAGAAGGAAAGGATGAGAAAGAAGGAAAAATAATAGAAAATTAAAGAATACGAAAAAAGGAAGATGGAAAATAAAGAAAATAAACTACACCCAGACAAGCCAACAACGGAGCCCTCACATATTCAAAATACTGCGACGAGACCCTCTTGAAGTGAGCATCGGGAAGCGTCCAAGGCTGTTTCACGTAGAGGGTGAGACTCGCATTCCCTGACACGGGTTTGTCGCTGAGGTAGCTGCCTGTCACGGTGCCCTCGATCTCCTCTGCGTCTGCTAGGCCGTAGTAGGGCATCTCGACGAAAACCTGGTGGAAGAGAAGACGTGTGGAGGGAAAGGAAGCGAGGAGAGGCGAGGTTCGAGACGGCTTCGAAATCTTGTCTCGTTTTTTTTTGCTGAGGTCGAGGATTAAGGTTCATTTTTTTTTTATTTTATTCACGTATATATCTGTTCCTCCTTCTATCTGTCTGTCTATCTATATCTGTGCATTTATCTGCCTGTCTGCCTTACCGTCTGTTGTCCATCAACCCTTCTCTCTATCAATCTGTCTTGCTCTCTAGCTATCTGCCTGTCTCAGTATGTGTCTGGTTATGACTATCTTCCTATCTATCTATGTATATGTTTGTCTGTCTTTCTCGCTAGCTGTGTGTAGGTGTTTGTCTACCTGCATGTATGCGTGTATGAATGAATGAATGTATGTATCCATGTATGTAGTGTCCATCCATTCACGCGTCTGTCTTTTTATAAATCTATCCATTCATCTATTTACCTATTTATCCATTCCCTTTATTTACGTATCCTTCCCTCAAATCTATTTATCTTTTATCTTTATCCTTGATTCAATTGTGTTTTTCCATTGTCTATTTATATATTCTTATTTACCCGTTGTTCAGTAACCTTCGACCTTATATCTTTGTCCTGCAAGCCCTCTCAGTTCAAGGACAAAAGTAAAAAAAGAAAAAAGAAAATAACGTTATATTAAGGCATGAACACAGTCTAAATTCATACGACTCTGCACGTGCATGCATCTGGCGCTTTAGACGAACGCTTACAAAAAAGAGAGAGGAAAAAAACGCAGGAAAAGGATAATGATGGTGCAAAATGGATAAATAAAAAAAGGTAAGAGGATAATGATGATACAAAATAGGCAAATCGAAAAATGAAAATATGAATTTTTTGTCCCTCGGCCAAGCGTGAATCCTATATAGAGAAATGCTACGTAGATACCAAATGCTTCTGTTACTTCCCTTCGCAGTGGAGAACTCTGCCGTCATGATTGGTTTTGTCATGAAGTCAAATTGACAACCGCAGGCAAAGTGAAATGGTCATGCACTCGCCGTCGTACATGACTGGATTTTTTTTTTTTTTTTTTTTTTTTTTTGTACCAAGGGTAAAAAGGTGAAACGACACACTTATGATGAGTCATAGAGATAATACCACGGTAATGGTACTGATATCACGTGACCTACATTATTATTATGTGCTGCCAGAATTATCTTCTTAATCTAACTGCCGTTTGCCTTATCAGCGTCTTTGTCTTTTCGAGTCGGGTTTACGATATAATTCATTAGTAAACATAATTACTTCTCATAAATCGTCTATGAAGTTATCTAAGTCTCTCATGTTGCATTTTTTCTTCTTTATTTTTTCATTTCATTATCATTTATTTCTTGCATTTATTTATTTATTTATTCATTGTATATATATATATATATATATATATATATATATATATATATATATATATATATAATTTTTTTTTTGGGGGGGGGCAATTTTCATAGTACATTTTTTTTCAAGGATAGAAAAATACTTGACATTTACATTCATTTCGCACTGCACGAAATATGAAGAAATCCACATCCTTGATTTTTTTTTTGCTCGTTCTTTCTTTCTCTCTCTATATATATACATAATTACTGCTGAAGGTATTCTAGATCTTCTAATATTAGACAATAAGGAAATAAATGAGATTTCGGAATATTTCTTTTTACTCTACATTCAATTATATTCGCATATAGTAAATTACGTTTTCATATTTAATTTTCAATCACTTTTATATTAATTTTCCCAGTTTTCTAGTTATCATACTTCATAGATTTGTTGATTTTGTTTATTATTCATATTTTCGTAAGATACTTGTATTTCTATTTAGTTAATAGCAGATTATGATCGAAACTAAAATTCGTTCGTTAAGGACGCTCGGTACTTCTAGCATTTCATTAATATATTTTGCTTAAGCTCTTGCTTAATTATAGTCATTACAGCAAATGAGCAATGACGCAAACATAAACATTACTTTAGTTCTTTGCAATAAGGAAGTTTGATATTTTAAGAGGCTGTTCATAGTACATTTTCTTCCAGAGGCCAACTGCGTCCAAATACCAGACATTTCCATGTATTTCACAATACTTCAGGGCATCCGCATTTTTTTTAATGAGCAGTTCAAGGTATTCCAGATTTTCTAATTTTACGTAGTGAGGACGTAAGAAAGGATTCAGGATAGAGAGAAAATATAGTGAAGCTTCCATTTTCAGGATAGAGGAAAATGTAGTGAAACTTCCCTTTGCTTCGGCCTATCTACCTGTTCAGTCATTAGTATTTATTTTGTTGTTTCTTACTCGACAAATGATATTTATATATCTGTCGATTTCTTCAACGCATCATTTCACTTACGTAAACTTACATTGTTTCGTCCTTTAAATGCCTTCAATGATCTCGTCATGTTGATTATTTTTTTCTGGTGTTGATATTGCAATTGCTACGGACGCAATTATAGTCAAACATCAACAAGAACAATTTCCTAAATACTTATGGTCTACCTAAATCCGTATTAAATGGACATTACGCTCGAACCCTAAGGAACACATTCACCTTTGACTTGTCATTATTGCATCATTTTGCCCGAAGAATAAGAGATTTTATTTCTGTTAATGTCGTCCAACTCTATACTTTGTCCGGGTAAACTTAGGTTAAGCTGAAACAATGTAATGTGAAACTTCGGAAAGCGTCATGTGTAAAGAGCGTTTACATTAAGAATTAACAGTTTTAAATATTTTGATTGACTGTTTTGCTATGTTTATGTATATTTATGATGATTTCTATTTTTCTTGGGATTGCTAAGCCTATATGCAATTATTATTACGTTATTTTGATAATGTCTAGGCAATTAATAATATCAAGAAAACCTGAAACCCCTTGACATAAAAGCCTTAACAAAAAAAATCGAGAACCGAGAGAAAGGCAGACTGACAATAAGCCAAACAAACGAAACAAACACAACAGCGAACAACAGCGATGTGGAATAAATACAAAAAAAGTGGAAAACGAGAAACGAACAAAGAATTAAATTGAAGGACAAAGCACGCATGACCGCTTTAGCATGAATGGTCGGAAGAGGAAAGACAGTACTGTGAACACATTACCCAGTAACACGCACAGCCGGACACAGGCAAGGGGCGCACACTCCACCCCGCATCATAGCATTCGAACGCACTGATTTGGTGTTTTGTTGTTAATTTTAATATGTTTACCTTCCTCCTTCTATTCGTTATTGTTATTTACGTATATCTGTCTACATATTTCATCAAAAAGACTTGGTTTAGCTGTGGGATTCGTGAATACTTACTCTGCTTGCATATTATATTATATTAACTAGCATCATCGACGTGTTTATTGAAAACAGTAATAATAGTCCATCAGAATCCTAATGCTACAACTAACCGAGACATGCATTTAACAGAATTAAAAAATATATATATAAACATTATCAATATAAGAAAATATTATAAGAGAAAGTGAAAGAAAGAAAGAAACTTGCACACAATGAATGGTTCTTGTCAGAGATATTAAAAACCGGTCCGTAAGTTTCGCGCGTATTTGTTTTGGCGAAATTACATAATTCAGTGCATATTTATCCTGTGGTGAATGACGACAACGAGGAGCTGATCTCTGAATGGAAAACCTGATCCTTTAATGCTAGTGAAAATCATGTACCCAGTAAACTTGTTTATGATAGAGTCGTTTTGCTTACATTATGGAATCTTTTGCTAGTTTTAAGTAAAAGGTCTCTTTAAAATTAAACTCATTTTAACAACTAACAACCAGCACGAAAGTTATGTTTTCCATTATCACCAGCTTCATTTTTTTCTTTAATTCTGTTAATGAAGAAAAAAAAGAAGAAAAAAAAGAGGTAACTGAACACAACAACCATTTAAGTCATTTTTTTCTGCTAGGAGAAAAGAGAGAATAGCAACGATGTATGTTCTCCTTATATAAATCGGAACTCTGCAATATTGATTTACGCAATATTAATCGAACAGGTGTTTTGCTTTAACGATTTCACCTGCATTCATCATCTGACGATGTTTCAAATCCACGTGTTTAAGGGATTAACCCCCTTCCCCCCACGGAAATGAAATTACCAAACAGAATACATTAATAAATAAAATTAAATAAAATATAGATATATAATTTTTTTTTTCTTCTTTTTTATGTTAAATGTCAGCCTTCACTTTCTTTCGACATGTTTACGTTTCTTTAGATCGTATATTTCATCTTCATCCCAGTAGTGTCAACATAATTACTTTCATCATCATTATCATCACTATTTTTAACATAATTATCACAAGCGGCTGCCTGTCTGCCTGCCTGCTTGCCTGTGTATCTGTCTTGTCGCTCTCTCTCTCTCTCTTCTCTCTCTCTCTCTCTCTCTCTCTCTCTCTCTCTCTCTCTCTCTCTCCCTCCTCTCTCTCTCTCTCTCTCTCCTCTCTCTCTCTCTCTCTCTCTCTCTCTCCTCTCTTCTCCTCTCTCTCTTCTCTCTCTCTCTCTCTCTCTCTCTCTCTCTCTCTCTCTCTCTCTCTCTCTCTCTCTCTCTCTCTCTCTCTCAAAACTTACCTCGAAAAGCGGTTCATAAATTTTGTGGACGAGGAATTTTTTCTCTTCTCTCTGTCCTCTGGCTATGACCCTCACGCTCCACCATCCCTCTGGCGGCAGCTCTGGCAACTCGAACGTCACCGATACAACACCTGGAAATCATAGAGAAGGAATTTGTTGGTGTTTATTGTCGCTATTATTTCCGCTATCGGTATTACAGTTGGGGTAGCCGTGTTTTATAGTCATTTATATATCATTATCACATTATTAGCATTAACATCGAATCAATATCGTCATCATCACCATCATCATCATCATCATCATCATCATCATCATCATCATCATCATCATCATCATCTCATCATCATCATCATCATCATCATCATCATCATCACCATTATCACTTCATCATCTTCATCAACCTTAACACCAATATCAACATCAGGATCACTATCATCAGCATCATCCCCATCACCATCACCATCAC
>NC_051387.1:16388566-16391066 GCF_015228065.2 Penaeus monodon
GTTGTGTGTGTGTGTGTGTGTATGTGTGTGTGTGTGTGTGTGTGTGTGTGTGTGTGCGTGTGTGTGTGTGTGTGTGTGCGTGTGTGTGTGTGTGTGTGTTTGCGTGTGTTTGTGTGTGTGTGTGTGTGTGTGTGTGTGTGTGTGTGTGTGTGTGTGTGTGTGTGTGTGTGTATGTGTGTGTGTGTATACATATACATACATACACACACACGCGCGCTTATATTGGCACATTGCGTCAATAATTATGCAAAGAATTTAAAAATCTCTTCATATTTTTTATCTTGAAGTACCATCATCCATCTTAAATGACTAGATTATATTACATTATACGAAAAAAATGAGGCTGCATCAGGGCCAATCACACCCGTAGCCTACGAGTAAAAAGGTGTTTGATTGTACAATTTACATCATCCTCATTCATCTAGTCTCGCGGAATGGTTTGTGTGTGTGTGTGTGTGTGTTTGTGTGTGTGTGTGTGTGTGTGTGTGTGTGTGTGTGTGTGTGTGTGTGTGTGTGTGTGTGTGTGTGTGTGTGTGTGTGTGTGTGTGTGTGTCTGTGTGTGCATATGTCTGTCTATATAGCTGCGCATGAGTGTAACTGCATTATGTATGCATGTCCCATTGTGTACGTTCGAGTATATATGAGAATGCATAAGTGTGCTACAATGTTTAGTTTCCACTTTCACTCTATAGCATCAATATGGAATACACGGCCTTGTTCTTCCAGCCCTGTAACCTGTTCATCTGTTTACTTGATATTTAAAGGTTATATAACGCACAAGGTCGTTTAAGGTTACCTGTACATGTGACTTCGCGGTGGACTAAATTCTAAAAGCACATCATTGAGAATCGTACGCTGGTGTACACTCTAACGTTATGCGCTCCCACACCCTATCCTCTCCACACAATAGCTTAGAACAATAACACGAAACAGTACCACAAAAACAACTAATTACTTCCTAGCCGCATATCCTAATCCTCCCACGCACACCTTCTAATACAACAAACAAATACACAAAGGCAGACATGATAAACTTGATCTAGACAACAAAAAAAAAAAAAAAAAAAAAAAAAAAAACTGGATCTCCCGATGGTACATAGACAAGCTCTCTCACTTTCTGAGTTCATTAACTGTCAAGTTAAACTGCTTTTGAAGTGCTTTATAAATATTCAGGTGGAACCATGATGGATTGCTTTCTGTCGAGACTGAGATATTGGTTATCTAACACTATTTTATCAACTGGTTATTTTATATGCTATTCAAATCCGGAACTCTGTGTATTAAAATTTTATTTTCGTATTTTTGGTGTAATTTTTGGTTTACAATATGCAGTCGAAATTAAGACGCGGACAAGGGGTGGTTCTTCCTTGCTTTAAATACAGTGTGTATATATACTTGCATGTATATATACCAAGCAGATTCACTGTTAAATTAGACTGAATTCATTGTCAGCTGTCGCCAAAGAAATAGCGAAGTGTCACAGATTTTTGCTTGGATAGATTTTACATGACCTCATTTTATGTAAATAACATATGCACACACACATGCGCGCGCGCACACATACATATACATATGTGTGTCTGGAAGTGAATATGTATATGCATATTATACAGCATAGGCCTAAGGCATTTATATTAGGTTTGGCTGTATGCCTCCGAAGGCAAACACTACTACTATTACTATCACTGCCACCACTTTCATTGCTTATACTAATACTACTTCTGGTTGCTTCTGTTACTACTACTACTAGTGTCACTACCACTACAATAACAATAGTAAATACTACTACCGCCACCACTCCTATTACTACTACTACTACTACTATTACTATTACTGCTACCACCACTTCTACTACTACTATTACTACTATTATTAATACTAATACTTCTACTACTACTACTACTACTACTACTACTACTACTAACACTACCACTGCCACTACTGCTACTGATACTATTAATAACATTTCTACTACTACTACTACCACTGCCACTGCCACTACTGCTACTGTTACTATCACTACTACTACTGACGATGTTATTATCAGTTATTATAAACATTTATTTGTAGCTTTCACCATTTCTGTTCCTAGTTCACTGAAACGCTTTCACCAATATTATCAAAATTAGCAACATTTAAATACCCCAAGAGATGTGTCCCAGTTCGTCGAATTTCGATATCAGTTTATCTACAACGTTTATCCATTAGCATAATCCATGGTCACCAAACGTAAAATTGACACCATGTATCACCGTTTATCCAAAACAAATCACGTGCAGTTAACTCATCTCGCAATATAGCAATAAAAGTTAATATCATAAGCTAACTTTTCATTGGTATAGACAGACTAAGATTTGTGGTCAGTGCCCTGGATAACTAAGGCTGGACGATAGGGAAAAGTCAGAGGTTACGATGTAGTCATCTCTCACCCCCTTACCCCCCTCATCCCCTCCCTTCCCCCTGTACTACACTGTTGACGGACAGTCTGTGGACAGAGCTA
>NC_051387.1:16398566-16401066 GCF_015228065.2 Penaeus monodon
AGTGTCTCGGTCTTCTTCAGGTGATAACTGGACACGCCTCTGTTCCAGTGTGTGTTCTCGCGTGTTTGTATGTTTATGTATAAACATTCACATGTATTTGCGTTTGTGTTTATGTCCACGCGTGTACTTACGCTTTTGCTTGTGTCTGTTCTTGTGTTTGTGTCTGTACATCTTTTACCAAAAAAAAAATACAGATGCACCGCGGTTATATTCCATGTTTCCCGTCAGGTTGTCAAACGGGTAAGAAGTCAATGTACGTCCCGGAAATTCAAGCAATACCCAGAAGCTGGTGGTGAAGGGAGGAGGAGGAGGAGGCGGAGGAGGCGGAGGAGATGCTGGGGATTCCCCAGGAAACCCCACTGACAGAAACTGGGAAAAATATGTGTGTGTGTGTGTGTGTGTGTGTGACATATGTGTGTGTTATATTATATATATATATATATATATATATATATATATATATATATATATATATATATATACATACATACACACACACACACACACACACACACACACACACACACACACACACACACACACACACACACACACACACATATATATATATATATATATATATATATATATATATATATATATATATATATATATATATATATATATATATATTTCTCTGTCACAGAGAGAGAGATAGAGAAAGAGAGAGAGAGAGAGAGAGAGAGAGAGAGAGAGAGAGAGAGAGAGAGAGAGAGAGAGAGAGAGAGAGAGAGAGAGAGAGGGGGGGGGGGCAATATTCTAATCTCATCTATCATCTTCCACCTGTTAAAACAATGCTAGATATTCGAAGTATTCGACACGGATATGGATTGAGCTATGATAATCATCTGACAATTACTTATGATTATTCATATCTATCTTTGTAGATTGGCTAATTGTTCCCTACATACTGCAGTGACTATAATTTATTCAGATTCCACGTAGATACGTCACAAATTTCTAATTCCGGACGTGATCCAAATACTGAAGATTTGTTTTTGTTCCGTTCCCATAGTAACATGAGGCCGTCGTATAATGTGAGAGTAATTGGAAAATGTCTATATTCAGTCCACGTATCTCTACATCTCACGGCCCTTCGGTTCCTTACCGGTGTCGATTTCAGACGCAGATAGAGATTTGGTGTGTTTTCGTCCCTGTCCCGTTAGCTACTCCATTTTGAGGGAGAGATAGGAGAGGGAAAAGGGGAGAAAGAGGAGAGGTGGGGAGAGAGGAAGAGGGAGAAGGGGAGAAAGAGGAGAGGTGGGAGAGAGAGGAAGAGGGAGAAGGGGAGAAAGAGGAGAGGTGGGAGAGAGAGGAAGAGGGAGAAGGGGAGAAAGGTGAGAGGTGGGAGAGAGAGGAAGAGGGAGAAGGGGAGAAAGAGGAGAGGCGGGAGAGAGAGGAAGAGGGAGAAGGGGAGAAAGAGGAGAGGCGGGAGAGAGAGGAAGAGGGAGAAGGGGAGAAAGATGAGAGGTGGGAGAGAGAGGAAGAGGGAGAAGGGGAGAAAGAGGAGAGGCGGGAGAGAGAGGAAGAGGGAGAAGGGATTAAAGATGGAATCGATTTGCCATGAATGAAAAGGAGTGGGAGGACGAGAGGTATGGGAGAAAGAGGGAGGAAGGGGGGATAGAGGGAGGGAGGGTAGGAGGAAAGGATTAAGGAAGAGAGGAAAAGTAACAGGGAAAGAGAGAGAAAGAGAAAGAGAGATAGATAAATAGATAGAGATAGATAGATAGATAGATAGAGAGATAGAGAGAGAGAGAGAGAGAGAGAGAGAGAGAGAGGGAGGGAGAGAGAGTGAAGGGGAAAGACAAACATCAGACAAAAAGACGATAAAATCTGCATTCTCTTCTCTACAAATGAGAGAGAAAAAAATCTATCTACTCAACCTCAGTTTCTTTTTAATAATAAGCCAGTTTCCTGTTTCTACACACAACAGATTACCAAACAGAGTTGCTTTTATCATTATCATGCTCTCTCTCTTTCTCTCTCTCTCTGTCTTATTATTTACTCTTGATTTCCCTGTGTGTATTCATGGCGAAAATCAAATATGAAACGAAACAAAGAGCAATTGTTAAAATATATAGAGCGAAATGAAGGGCTTAGATTGCTAGCCAGGGAAACAGAGCGTGAGGCGCAGGGTAAAAGGCTGAACAGATGGAGGAGTTGTTTTTTGCATCTATTTTTTATTTAACTTTTTTTTTCTTTTTCTTTTTACATTTTTGGCATGCCATTAACTATTAAGTGACGTTGTTATTGATATAATAATATTATTATTGTCAGTAGTACTAGTAACAGTGCCTATAGTAGTGAGTTTGCTATTACAGTAAGTATATTAGCCATCTCTATTAATATTATCATTATTAGTTTTGTTAGTATATGCTGCTATAGGAGCGATAATACTAATCATTATTATATCAATACTAGTTGCAGAAGCAACATTAGGAAACACCTGGCATGGTTACCACTTTTGTTGTCGATATCATTATGATTCTGAATCAATTTC
>NC_051387.1:16426066-16431066 GCF_015228065.2 Penaeus monodon
TAGTATACAAGCAATGATAAACACAAATATTACAAGTTCACACTCTCAGAATTATACAAATATGCACATACTAAAATCATATCAAAACTATCCGCAAATACGGGCTTTACAACAGATATTAAGCCACCGGAAGAGATGTTATTCACGGCAATGCATAACCAAATAAACACAAACACGCAGAAAATATGCATGTACAAAATATTACAGAAACCTGTTCTAAAACACAAACACGTACCTATATAAACACTTTTAAATGATCATGTCATGTAACTAATACAAGTTGACCTTCAAGAAAATAGTGATGCTCCAGGTTTCTCCCCCCCCTCCCCCCCTCCTCCCCTCATCCGTATCCACTTCCCCCCTTTCCCCTCCTCCTCCCATCCATATCTCCCTCCTCCCCTCCTCCCCACTTCCCTTAATCCGTATCCCCCTCACCCCTTCGCCTCCACCAACCATCGTCCTTATTCCCCTCCCTCTCCCCCTCTCACCCATCCGTATCCCCCTCTTCCCCTTCTCCCATCGCTTCTCCTCACCCTCACCCTGCTCTCTTCCCCCTAATCCATACCCTCTCATCCTCCCTCTTCCCTCTTCAACCTCCCATCCGTAACGCCCTCCCTTTTTCCCTCTACAACCCCCCATCCGTAACCCCCTCCCTTTTTCCCTCTACTACCCCTCACCCGTATTCCCCTCCTCCTCATCTCCTCCCCTACTTCTCCACATTCGTAATCCCCCTCCCCTTCCTGCTTATCTCCTAAATCCCTCCCACGTGAGATCGACGTAAACACAGAGAGAATAATGATAATGATGATGATGGACTTCATGCGCAAGGCTGTGGTTACGAAGCCATTCGGAGTGATTGGCGTAAAGGATGGAGAAGAAGAGAACAAGGATAAATGACAGGGAGAAGGATAGATGAAAATAACGAAGCGAATTAGTTCATGACGGGAAGTGAACAAAGCGAAAGAGGCAAAAAGGATATGTTAATAACAAAGGAGAATTGAAAACAATATTAGGAGACCAACAAGAGAAAATAACCAGATATAGAATAAAAGAGAAAAGAGAAAAATAGAATGAAGATTAAAGGAAAAAATGAGGGAAAAGAGAAAATATTCGATCTGGCATCACGAGACTACAAACTATTTTTAGAGAACGTGCGTCTTCCCACTGTCTGTCTGTCTGTACCTATCTATCTATCTATCTATCTATCTATCTATCAATCTATCTATCTTTATATATATATATACCTATCTATCTATCTGTTTATATCTATCTATCTGTCTATCTTTCTATCCATTTATCTATTTATTTATCTATCTATCTATCTACCTACCTACCTATCTATCTATCTATCTATCTATCTATCTATCTATCTATCTATCTATCTATCTATCTATCTATCTATATATATCAGTCAGTCTGTCTGTCTGTATGTGATTCATCATCATCATCACATTCATGATGATGATGATGATGATGATGATGATGATGATGATGATGATGATGATGATGATGATGATGATGATGATGATGATGATGATCATCATCATCATCATCATCATCATCATCATCATCATCATCATCATCATCATCATCATCATCATCATCATCATCATCATCACCACCACCAACAACATCCTTTTCCTTTTGTTCTTTTTTTTTTTATCTTTTCATTTCCTACAACAACGACAATGACAAAAACGTCACAACACACTCACGGTACCATTATTTCCGGAAAGAAGAAGGTAATTGGGATGAAATGTGACTTCCAGATTTCGGGGAGTCAAAAGTGCACGCAAAAAGTACACTTATCCACACACTAGGATACATACATGTGTGGATATACATTTACGTAGTACTCTCTCTCTCTCTCTCTCTCTCTCTGTCTGTCTGTCTGTCTGACTGTCTGTCTGTCTGTCTGTCTGTCTCTCTCTCTCTCTCTCTCTCTCTCTCTCTTTATCTGTCTGTATCTCTCTCTCTCTCTCTCTCTCTCTGATCATCCTCATCATCCTCATCATCGGTATGCTTCTACTACATGATCCTTTCTCATCAACTTCTTGACGAGTGAAACAAAGATAAGAAGTGAAACAAATCCGACGCGTCACGAGATTAGCGCATTGCATGACGCGGAGGTCATTGTTCGTTCCACTGTCACGAGATCTGCCGACTCTCCGTGGTCCCTCTAACTGTCAATCTCTCTCTCTCTCTCTCTCTCTCTCTCTCTCTCTCTCTCTCTCTCTCTCTCTCTCTCTCTCTCTTTATTGTTTGCGTTGTGTGTGCGCATGTGTTTGATAGATCTGTATTTGTCCTTCTATTTCTATCCCATACCCCTCCCCCCCCATCATCCCTTTACCTGTTTTTATATATCCCAATTTCTCTTTGCCCCTTTCTCTCCCATTCTCTCTCCCTCCACCTCTCTTCCTCCCCCTCTCAGTGCCTGTTAGTCTTCTCTCTCCCCCACTAACGGACGTAAAGAATGCTTGCCAAGAAAAAGAGCAAGAAGATCTGTGCCCTGGGCTCCAGAATGCACCATCCTGTTTTGGGGATTCCCTTTACTTTTTTTTATGACGTCCTACTCTGCCTGTTTGTTGGTTGGAGGGGATGAGGAGGTAAGGAGGGGAAGTGGGGGGGGGGGAGAAGATGAGGGGAGGGAGGGGGGTCGCAAGCGGATGAAATTTTGATACTGAGTTTAGCTGGGAGGTGAGTCATTCGGCTGCTTCTCTTTTTGGAAGTCGAAAATTATCTCTGTCTTTTGGTTCGTCTTTCTTTTATCTCTCTGGCTCTTGCTACCCACACCCCCTTTCTGTCCACCTACTTGTCTGTTTGTTTTCTCTCTCTCTCTCTCTCTCTCTCTCTCTCTCTCTCTCTCTCTCTCTCTCTCTCTCTCTCTCTCTCTCTCTCTCTCTCTCTTCGTTTTCAGCTGATGCTCAAGTCTTTACGTCTCCCTGGTCTCCAGTCTGCCTCTCAGGAGGCGGCAGCGCAGACAGGTCCGATTCTGGTTTTCATATTCCAAGGTATGCATGCCATCGCCTATGCCCCCCCCCCTCCCCCTGACGGGAGCCGCCTTACCGCAGTGGGGGGGCTTAAGGTCCCAATGACCTAGTGAACCGAACCAGAGGGTTACCCATACTGGAGGGGTCACCAATGAGGGATGAGACAAAATGGCTCCCAGGTGCACCAAGGCCTATGAGAGGGGATAGTGTACCCACCCCTGGTTCATTCCACACTCCCACGTGTATTTGCCGTATCGTTGGGAGACAAGAGTCCTGGAGGTAGAGCGATGTTGCACGGTGTGCCTGCATCTAACAACACACCTCTTTGGTCCTTTGTTCTGGTTAGACAGGTGGCTTGTTCAAGGCCCGGTCAAGTCAATTGGCTGGTCAAATATGGCTAGGGTCCCAGTCGGCATTGAATAGGTCCCTTGGCTGCCATCAACACTGGGTGGAAACTGCGTATGTTTCCACACTACCCGTATGGCTGTTGGGTGTATCTGAACCCCAACTTAGAGCTTTTTGTTGGTGGGTGGGGGTGAATTCTGTGTATGCTTTAAAAAGTACTGGCTCTTTCCCTGACGACCTATGCAATCCCCTGGCCAATCCCTCTCGGATATCACCTGTTATCACTATGGAACCTTTCCACATTCCAAAAGGCAAGAATGGGAATTAGCATGCTTCCCAGGCTCTCAGACCAGGGAAGGAGAAAAATCCTCCTTAGCCATCATCAGCATCATAAATCAGAGCCGGGCTTGCACTTGTAACTCAGGAGATCTCAAGAACGCTCTTCATTGTTGCCGATTAGAAGCAAAGTCAATAAGGATATGCCTCCAGTCATTGTTCCACAAATGGCAAATATCCTGCAGCATTAGGGGGGCGAGGTCCTTCAGGATGGTAGATAGCCATGTCATTTGCGCTCCTCCTGGTGGGCATTTCCAGGCAGGTGCAAGGTCTGCCATAATGGCCACTTTAACTAGACGCTGTAGGGCATGTCCAAGATAAGTGAGGCATCTGTGAAGGAGGTCCTAGCTACATGTTGGTGGATTACCCAACCTGTACAAATATCGTTCGATACCCTATCGTGATAACTGAGTTTGAGAATCTGCTTCCAGCAACAGAACTCAAATGCCTGAATGCATGCTACATCAGACTTTCATGCAGGCCAGGTCTCACAAACATACATTAGTACTAGCCTCAGGGAGGCCGTGTATAACTTCAGTTTGGCGAATAATGTTACACCAGGTATTTTCCACAGGCAGTCTTGCAGTGACTTAAAAAGGCAGCCTGTGCCTTTCATATGGGTATGTTCACTTCTTCCTCAGGGGTGCCATTATAGGCATTTTGCTGCCTAGGTAGGTGAAAGAGTCCACCATTTCCTCAGTGTATTAAGGAAATCTTTCCTGGTAAATATGAAAGTATCTCATATCATAAATACCATTTGGGAAGACCACTGATGGTGTGTCCATTATGGATCGTGATATTTTTGAAGTGCATTGCAAGATAGCTGAGGTGGGTCAATGTAATCCTCGAATCACCCCACAGCAAAATGGTAGCCTGATAGTCTCAAGTCTCATGTTCTCAAAAAGCACTTTATGAAGAAAATTAATGGTGTGGAACAACTGACACCAACTCTTCTACCTTTTGAAACGCTAGTCCTTCTGGAATCAGTTAAGTTGGCATGGTACCACCTCAAGGAAAAGCCAAGTGCACCTAACCCTAAGCAGTGCGTTCATTGCCGGGGCATGGGTATGGAGCCGACTCTTGCTGTCTTAGGGACCACCAAGAGTGTGTAAAGTGTGGTACAACAGGTCATCAAGGAGATGACACTGTCCAGGTCCATGAAGAAGCTCATGAAGCTTCTTCAAAAAAGTATTATAATTAGGAAAAAGGAGAAAGTTTTCTGGAGGCATATCCATCTGCTGTTTGCAGAGCCAGTTAAGTCCTATACCTCGGTTCTCTGCCACTACAGTTCGACCCTAGTCCTCATAAGAAGCTTCAGATTCAAAAACT
>NC_051387.1:16436066-16443566 GCF_015228065.2 Penaeus monodon
TGTTTTTGTTTTGTTTTGTTGTTTTACTGCGTTGCTCTAAACTATGCTGTGTGTTTTGTGTGTGCGTGTGTACATTCTTATTTCATATCGGTATCCAAATCCTCTGCTCTGTACCTTCAACAACTTGCAATTACTAAGAGAAGAATCGTGGATAGGATAAATATGATAATATAATATAACACAAGGAAAGACTCCTATCATTGCAAAGGATAAGACGTTTGTTAGATAGTACGCTTTGGGTATGCATGCAGCGAACCAGCATTTGTTTACACGATCGCTTCAGGTGATGCTGTCAGATTGAGCAAACTCAGTTGCTGCCTTGTTGTTGGCTTTGTTTAATTTATATTCATGCATATTAATATTCTGAGTAAGAATACGATTATATATCATATCATTTTAGAGGTTAATTAATAAAATGATTCGTGCAGCACATGAGTATGGTTGCGCAATTATATCTGCATTTTTATTTCCGTGCATGTATAATAATTTTTGCTGCATTTAAGTAGTTTTGTTTCATTGTTTTATTAGTGGTTAGGCGTTGCGCTTGTGTGTGTTTGTGTTTGTGTGTGTGTGTGTGTGTGTGTGTGTGTGTGTGTGTGTGTGTGTGTGTGTGTGTGTGTGTGTGTGTGCATGCGTGTGTGCGTGTGTGCGTGCGAGCGTGTGTGCGTGTGTACATGCGTGCGGACGTGCGTGTGTGTGTATTCTAACCCTACAGGCCTCCACACCCACCTCCTACACACAACACTGCACTCCCCCAGAGACAGTCAGAGAGTAATATCATGCACGCAGTAAAATTACAGGATAGAAGATTACATAAGTGCCACGTATCAGCTGTCTTATACGCTGGAGAGAGGACGAAGCTGAATCAAAATATTCAAATATTTTTTTTTACACGTTTCTATTTTCTTCATTTATTTCCCCCACCCTTATTATCATTCTTTTTATGTTATTATTATGATTATCATATCAATATTTTTTTCTATTTCTAGTACTGTATCAGATTCGTCATTTCTGTTATTACGTCATCTCTCTCCTTATTTATCATAGTCATATTGATATAATTAATTTTATCATCATATTCACGATTGCATTTTTGGTTTTATGTTAACTATCATCATTTTTCTTATATCACTTATTCTTATGACTATTCTAGCGTCTCGCCTTTTTTCATTATGAATATATCATGATAACTGTAATAGTTTATAAATTCAGAAATCCCAATTCTATCATTGTCATTTTATTCTATTTTCATTCATATTATACCAACTTCAGTATTTTCTGAATTGGATCAACGTGCAGAAGTAGGATTTATTACCAGGTTGGTTCATTATAAGATATTAGTTTGCTAGGATATTCATATATTTTTCAAATATTGTGGAATCTCAAAACTCTTTTTTTTTATATATATCAGAGTTAGTTTTCAGTTTTTAGTTTAGTCATAAAAGCAACGTATTTAGATTTTTTAAAATTATTTCTAGCGGTATAATCATTTCTAATTTGGGGGGGAGGGGTCATTAGGAGAAATATTTGTGATTTTGATCATGATTGGTGTCACTATTTTCATGATGATTTTTTTCATAATTGATGTTTTTTTTAAACGATTTCCCTTTTTCCTAAATTTGACTGTAAAATCATCCTCTTCTCAGAATTAATATCATCGTCACTGGCGTTCGGTTCTCTCTGACTTGCTGTATATCGCGCGCACTCACACACACACGTTCACTATCACTGTTATTGATTGGGATCACTAATTGTCGTCAAATCATCAATGGGAACAAACAGCGAGGAAGGCACATTGCCACATCCACCCTTCGCTTCTAGTCCCAAGGTGATCCGCTATGCAGGAGCCTGCCATGTCTCAACTTCCCTGCAACATATCTGAAAAATCTGGCAAAGCAACGACATTCGAGGTCATCCCACAGGCCTTCTCCGCCCAGGATTATCTCAGGAATAGAATTTGAGGAGCAGGTTCGTCCTCCGGGAATGGAGCCGAGTGTCTGTACAGCCTGAGTTGGCTGATGACAATGCCAGTCGCACGGTGCAGCCACTGACTGGAGACATAGTGTTGCCAAATGTTTTCTGTGATTTGGAGCAAGGGATCTGTTGCAAAATGTCAACCCATGACCCGCAGGCAAAAAAGTATTACTGCATGCAATAAAACTGACACTATCAGTATATTTAAGGTATGAATACCCAATATCAAGAGAGTTCATAACTCCTGTCTCCAGTTCAATATGTATGTTGACGTCTTGGTCAATATGTCTGTTGCATTCCTTGACAGATTCTTCTAACACAAACCTCTGCACTCCTGGATCTTTGTCTTGGTCCAAGAAACCCCTAAATCCACTTCAGACCAGTATTAAGAAGAGAATTCCCAGGAAGGAGGCTTTGTCTCCTCCCCTTTTACAGGGCTTTCAATACCTGTATATAGATATGCTGTTGATTCAATAACCTTTGTTGGAATTCTGAGTTAGGATTTCCCAGAGTAATTTGCGATACACTGAGCATAACCCCTTCTTGAAGTCGTTGTAGGATTCGAGCAGCCCACTATTGAATGTCTGATGGTGTCCTAAAGTGTCTCAAATTGCAAGTCTCTGATCTGCCGTGCATTTAGCAAGTGTGTATCAGGATTAGTCTGGTCCCTGGTGCCTCAGTAGGTGGTCTCTGATATCTCTCTTTAATGTTGTTGTCCCAGTTCCACCTCCAGTGAAAAATGACCACGCCATTCAGCAGGACCGGGAGCATGGTACCAGACTGCCAGTTAGCGGCCAGAATGGCATGCTGTCCTCAAGTCATAGGTTCACCATCCAGTATCGGCATTCCAGTAAGAATGCTGAATTCAATTGTTGCCATTCCATTCTTTCTGTCCTTGGTCAGGGTAGGAGACTCTTAACTAATGACAGGGACCACAACATCACCTATTCTGTGCTAATCATCTCTATTCAAAATACTCTAGAATGGCCACATCCCATCAGGATATGAGATGATCTAGCCATGGGCTGAGTGAACTACAATCACTTTCCTCGGGGCTCAGTAAGTAGGACAAAGAGCATTTACTAAGAAGGGGCTTAAGCTGGATGGACAGCTTTCTGCAAGGGAAACAAGTCTGGGATAGGAGAAGTCTTTCACATCTGGTTTGCATTCACGAGTAGGAGAGCACCCGGCAAGTAGGAATATAAAGTCAAACGAATCTCATTGCCATCACATGCTTGTCAATTGGAGCTCTCTCTCCGGAAGCTATATTCTGCTGGCAATGGTCGTAGCTACTCCCAAAGAGGTGGCACTGCAAGCCACGCCGTGATGCCACCTCCACCGGCAGTCGGTTCAATTCCCTCGTTAGCAGTATAAATAATTCATCTTGTCGCAAAGATCGGACGTCCCAAGTCCCAGTCTGAGATTAAAACTGATGGTCATTCAGAGAGGCAGGCTAGCAGTGACTCCTTCCTCAAAGCCACCCATTTAACTAGGGTTCTCGGGATAACGGAGTTGTTAAGAGCCAGGGATTGTAAAATTTATACCGTTCGTTGTCTCTGTCTTTCATTCTTTCCTACTGTCTTTTCTATAACTATACATATCCACGTGCACATTCAGAGATGCATATTTGTGCATGTAACATTTCGATATGGGTATTTAATGAATGAACATGAGTTTTATGTAATGCCTTTATCATATTAATCACATCAAATACTGGTGAGAGATGAGGTGAGCCATGAGGATGTGTGTGTTGATCTGATGGCCTGAAAAAGAAAAAATCCTTTGATCAATGCCAATATTATGATTTAATGGTAATGGCAATACTTGTAGCAATAAAGGTGTTAGCAAATTAATACCAGTAACGAAGGGAAGTAAGAACAGACAAACAAACATAATTAAAATAATAATATATCGATGATGATGAATGATTATATTCTATATCACATATATCATCATCACATCATCATCATCATCACACTCATCATCCATCATCATCATCATCATCTCATCATCATCATTATCATCATCACATAATATTGATATATTATATATAACATAAATATCATTATTTCAACCTTTATTATGTATTAACCGCATGTCATACATAAATACATTATCATAATAACAACCACTTAAAATGTAACAGGGAAGCGACGACTGATATTTATAGCCACTAGAGCCACTAATTATCATCATCATCATGACAGTAATGATAATGATAATGATAATAAGTATGGTTATTATTATCATTATTATCAGTGTTATTATTATTACTATTATCATCATCATCATTATTATCATAATATCATATCATCATCATCATCATCATCATCATCATCACATCATCATCATATTCACCTCATCATCACTCATACACTCAACATCATCATATCATCATCCATTTATTCTCATCACTCAGTAAATCATCACATTCATCATCATCAACATCATCACATCATAATCATCATCATTAACATTCACAGGATCATCACACCACACATATTCATCATCATCACTCTTATCCTTATCATTATAATGATAATGATAATGCAATAATAATAATAATAATATAATATAATCAATATATATACATTATAATATAATATAATAATAATATATAATATATATAATATATAAATATATTATAATATAATAAATCAAATAATATAATCATAAAATAATATACATAATAATATCATACATAATAACACACACAACAACACAAAACACACAACACACCACAACAACAACAACACAACAACCATCATATAATAATATAATAATAATAATAATAATAATAATAATAATAATAATAATAATAATAATAATAATAATAATAATAATAATAATAAAAACAACAACAACAACAACATTATTAATAATAATGAATATGATAACAATAACGACAACAACAACAATTACAATAATAATACCAATGAAAATTACAATGATAATGACAATTACCATTATCATATTATTATCATTATCATTATTATATTATTATTATTATTATTATTACAATTATTATTATTATTATTATTATTATTATTATTATTATTATTATTATTGTTTTATTACTACTTCTTCTACTACTACTACTACTACTATTACTATTACTATTACTATTACTATTATCATTATCATTATCATTATCATTATTATTATTATTATTATTATTATTATTATCATTATTATTATTATTATTATCATCATTATTGCTGTTGTTATCATCATCATCATCATCACCATCGTTATCATCATCATCATCATAATCATCATCATCATTATTATCACTATTATTATTTTTATCATTATAATTATTGTATTGAGAGAGAATAACAATAGCAATAAAAATTATAATAGCAATGATGATAATAATAATAATAATTATTATTATTATTATTATTATAATATTATGATGATGATAATGATGATGATAATGATAATGATAATGATGATGATGATGATGATGATTGATGATGATGAGATGATGATGATGATGATGATGATGATGATGATGATGATGATGATGATGATGATGATGATGATGATGATGATGATAACAACAGTAATAGTAATAATAATAATAATAATAATAATAATAATAATAATAATAATAATAATAATAATAATAATAATAATAATAATAATAATAATAATAATAATGATAACAGCAATATGAGCGAAAAAGAGAGAGAGAGAGAGAGAGGGGGGGGGCAGGGAAAGAGGGAGGGACGGATGGGGGGAGGCAGAGAGGCAGAGAGGGAGAGAGAGAGAGAGAGAGAGAGAGAGAGAGAGAGAGAGAGAGAGAGAGAGAGAGAGAGAGAGAGAGAGAGAGAGAGAGAGAGAGAGAGACTGCAGACAGACAGACAAACAAATAGAGACACAAACAATAAGATAAAAAAAAAAAAAAAAAAGCAGAGAGGAAATTAAGAGGAAAAAAAAATGAGAGAGAGTACCTGGAAAACGTATAAAAGTGATAGTAGGAGGAATCCGACATCTGAAGGTAACCTTACTTAACAGGAAATACCAATACTTGAAACAGAACGCTTTCCCCTTCCCGTGAATAGCACTGGCCTATCAGGGGATCCGAGGCCATGCAAGCAGACAGGTTAAATAGCCCGGTACGCCCACGAGCACACCTGATTGGGGAGGGCCAATTTCGTCCGGGATTTCCCAGGGTAGATAATTAGCCATGCCTCTGTCGTTTTGCAAGTTGCAAGTCCTGGTGTTTTAAGGATGTCTGTTGGTAGTGTTTGTTTAAGTTTGGCTGCTGTGCTTAGTGGTATCATACTCTGGAGGAGTGTGCAATGTACATCTCCAGATATGCATCAGTATGAATATTCTAACAATGTACAATACAAACTGAACGCTGTCTTTACGTGTATGTCTGTGCTTATGTGGATATATGCATTTGTACATGTGCAAGACATTACGCACAGACGCACACACACACGCGCACACACACACACACATATGTATGTATGTATGTACGTATGTATGTACGTATATTATGTAGTACGTATGTATGTATGTATGTATGTATGTATGTAGATGTATGTATGTATGTATGTATGTATGTATGTATGTATGTATGTATGTATGTATGTATGTATGTATGTATGTATGTATGCATGTATGTATAATGCGAGACAGAGAGAGCGTGAAAGGATGAGACGCCGCACAATCCTAAGTGGTAAGTAGGCACCAACAAGCACAAGATTAAGAATAAAAAAAAGAAATATCATTCCTTTTCACTTCCTTTTAAATCACATAGACAAAATGAATAAAAAGGAAGAAGAAGAAAAAGAAGAAGAAAAAAAAAACATTCCACGTGTTTTATAAAAGTGGATACGAGCGTGGAAAAAAGTTATCACCACAACTGTCACTTCCGGTTTTTCAAATCTCCGTTTTCTTTTCCTTCACAACTATCGCTTAGACAACACAAGAAGTCTCATAATTCAGCGCAACGACTCAGTTTTTCATCAGTATGCAGAATGATCTTTAAAACAGGTTCCGTAATTTAACCGACTCTTGACCTAGTACAAGACATCTTCATAAGAAGGAGAAAAATTCCTAAAATTGAGCAATCAAATCTATCGTTTTATTATCACCATCATCATCATCGTTATTATTCAACATTTCGAGATCGCTTATATAATCAACTGTGATAATGAGCAGACAATATGAGTTACTAATGCAGGCTAGGGAATTTATCAGGCATATATTTGCTTTTATTTACTGATTCATTTACTTGTCGTGCGTTCCTTTGATCTCGAGTCAAAAACATTAGGTCGATTTCAGCATCTATTATGGCTAACTTCCCTGACACATCTTTATGTTAACTTCTCTTTATGTTGCCTCACCAAGTTCTTTCATATTTTCGTCTTAATTACCATAGACACACACCATACACCACCGCCCTCCGAACACCATACACGAACATGCCCACACGGACACCATAAGTACACATGCCTATATAAACACATCACCACCATTGCCATACCTTAAACAATCCAGTTCTCT
>NC_051387.1:16476066-16481066 GCF_015228065.2 Penaeus monodon
GACAGTCTTGAGTCCGACGCTCTAACCATTCGGCCACCGCGGCCCCACACATACATCTTCTTCTTCTTCTTCTACAGGCTTTTGTCCCAGTTCAACTGGGGTCGCCGGTGCGGATCTTCCTCCTCCACTCTGCCCTATCCAGGGCCTCCCCCTCCGTCACTCCCGCCGTCTCCATGTCCTCCTTGATGCAATCCTCCCATCTCCTCTTCGGTCTTCCCCTCTTTCTTCTCCCAACCACCAGTCTCCTCACCCTCTTGCCCACGTACTCGTCCTCTCTCCTTGTCACGTGTCCCAGCCACCTGAGTCTGCACTCCCTCAGCTTCTCCCCGAGCTCTCCTACTCCAATGGTCTCTCTGATCGTTGTGTTGCGGATTTTATCCAGCCTCGTCTTCCCCAGCGCGATCCTTAGCATCCTCATTTCTGCCACCTTCATCTTTGCCTCCTGGCCTTTCGTCACCGCCACTGCTTCCATTCCGTATAACATTGCCGGCCTGACCATGGTCTTGTGGAGTCTGCCCTTCAACTTTGGTGGTACCTTCCTGTCACAGAGTACTCCAGTAATCTTCCTCCATGCGTTCCAACCCGCCTGGATCCTCTTCCCTACTTCCTTATCCGACCCTCCGTCACACTGCACCGTGGAGCCCAGGTACTTGAATTCTTGGACTCGGTTTAGCTTCGCTCCCTGCATCCTCACTTCTCTCTCTGGCTCTTGTTCGCCCATGCAGAGGTACTCGGTCTTCTGTCTGCTAACCTTCATGCCTCGCTCTTCCATTGCCTTTCTCCACTGTTCCAACCTCTCTTCCACCTCCTCATTCGTCTCTCCATTGAGTGCTACATCGTCTGCGTACATCAGATCCCATGGTGCTGTCCTCTGCACTGCTACCGTCAGGCAGTCTATGACCAATGCAAAGAGGAAAGGGCTAAGTGCGGATCCCTGGTGCAATCCCACTTTGACTTGGAAACTGTCCGTGGTTCCCACTATGGACTTCACCTTCGTTGTCGTGCCTTCGTACATGTCTTGGATTATCCTGACGTACTTCTCGTCCACCTCTTTCAGCCTCAAGCAGTTCCACACCTCCGATCTAGGTACTCTATCGTACGCCTTTTCTAGGTCAATGAAGACACTGTGCAGCTCCCTTTGACCCTCTCTGTATTTCTCCATCAGTTGTCTCAGCGCAAATATTGCGTCTGTCGTGGACCTGCCTGGCATGAAACCGAACTGTTGCTCCGAAATCGTCACGATCGCCCTCAGTCTTCCATCGATGATCCTTTCCCATATTTTCAAAAAAAAAAAAAAAAAAAAAAAAAAAAAAAAAAAAAAAAAAAAAAAAAAAAAAAATATATATATATATATATATATATATATATATATATATATATATATATATATATATATATATATGTATATATATATGTATGTATGTATGTGTGGTTTCTTTTCCTCCGCTGATTAATATGCTTAAATTAGGCGGGTCATCTCCCTGTCGACCTCGAGTGGAGGGAGATGACCCGCCTAATTTAAGCATATTAATCAGCGGAGGAAAAGAAACCACACATACATACATACATATATATATACATATATATATATATATATATATATATATATATATATATATATATATATATATATATATATATATATATATATTTTTTTTTTTTTTTTTTTTTTTTTTTTTTTTTTTTTTTTTTTTACGGTAGGTTCATGTTTGAGCCGCCGTGGTCACAGCATGATACTTAATTGTAGTTTTCATGTTGTGATGCTCTTGGAGTGAGTGCGTGGTAGGGTCCCCAGTTCCTTTCCACGGAGAGTGCCGGTGTTACCTTTTTAGGTAATCATTCTCTATTTATCCGGGCTTAGGACCAGCACTGAGTTGGGCTGGCTTGGATGCCCTTTCTTATCAACCGCGGTTCGGCGCACCTGCGTTTGACTTCTCAAGGCGATATGTCGTTTTCTTGCCGTGAGATCGGGCTCAAGCCAGCGGTCAGAGCGCAGACATTTTTACGACTGCCTCGACGGGGAATATACATAAGTGTGTGTGTGTGTGTGTGTGTGTGTGTGTGTGTGTGTGTGTGTGTGTGTGTGTGTGTGTGTGTGTGTGTGGTGTGCATACGGTACAAATATATATTACTAACAAAGTAAGAGGAGATTCACGTGTTTTGCAACACCAGGTTTCATTCTTTGTCGTGCTCAGACGCTCATGATTACATAATATGTGTGGCATATATAAGAATAAGTCGATCTACAATCCCTGGCAATCATTCGCATAGTAAGCTTTTAGCCCCGGCACTGAAAAGCTCAGTCTACCTTCAGTATCTGTCTCATTTATTCACAGCCAGTTTTAAATTTCGCCAAATTACATTTCATCTCATTTGTTGCCGCTAGTAACTGGGAAACAGCACACACGATTTGACCCATGTCATGTTCCACGCCGTCTAATGCTTTACAGACTTCGGATGTAAAGCGCTTCAACCTTTTCCTGAAGATAGGATGCCTCTTAACGTACTCAATCTTTTGCAAGAACTGCCTCTCAGAGCTACACTGATTACCTGCTGAAACAGGTGCCATAGCATCATCTACATCAACACCGGGGACATCGTCTAGCACCTTACTGACTTCGGATGCAGAGCGCTCTCGCTAGAACTTACTGAACACGTCCTGCTTCTACATTTCCTTTTGTTCATCCTATTCCATGAAATGCTCCTCAGAGTTAATCTGAATACCATTGCAAACGTCTGCATTACTTGCCTGGCGATCTACGTTAGGCGTGCCAGTCCCTGCAATTGTAGCTGGGATTACGTCAGCATCAGGATGAACTGCTGTACCAGGAGTCATAGGATCCGTGTTATGGTAAATGGCTGCACTGGAGAACTTATCTCTTCCAGGAGCGTCCCCCTTAAGTGTGGTCTCATGCCTACTCTCTCCCTTGTTCAAGGGAGATGCGCCAGATGCATTATCAGATGCATTCCCGTACTTTAACAGACTCCGCAAGTCAACCATATATCTTGTGAAGTCTTATTTCCTTCCGGTATTATCACCGAATTTCTTATGGAACCGCTTAGTCAACTTTTCAATACAAGCGCTGACTGTACTTCTCCTCGCAAAGAAATTCTTTATCTTCTGGATAATTCTGGAGATGAATCCGTGATCATTAGACTTGTAGATTTCCCTATTAAATAGTGTCCTCAACGTATCAAGGAATTTAGTTCCAAGATTTCTAACATAACTAAGACAACCAGAAAAAACACCTGCTCCCAAGGTAACTGTTGCACTTGAAACTGCTTTAGGCTACGTGACTAAAGATAACCGTCCATGTGTCTCATTCTGTGAAGTACATTAAATCCTACATAACTTCACTGTGGACAAATCTACTACATAATCATAGTAGAATATACATTTCCTAGCTAATTCTGCTCCAGCAATTGCCAGAAGTAACAGACCTAGAAAATATGATAAAAGTTATATCAGATAAGTCATTATAAAAAAAAAAAAAAAAAAAAAACCTAGATACAGAGCTATGGACAAAGCTTATCTATTTACTACATGTACATAAATATGTATATATACATATATGTATATACACACATATGTATGTGTATATACATATATGGTACATATATATATATATATATATATATATATATATATATATATATATATATATATATATATATATATATATATATATATATATGTATAGGCACTTAAGAAAATAAAATGACAGCAATGACAACGCGATGCACATTACGGAATGAACATATTTCTTTTTACATCTTTATCTGCATCTTTCTACTACATTTATATGAATATATATATATATATATATATATATATATATATATATATATATATATATATATATATATATATATATATATATATATATATATATAATGTGTGTGTGTGGTGTGTGTGTGTGTGTGTGTGTGTGTGTGTGTGTGTGTGTGTGTGTGTGTGTGTGTGTGTGTGTGTGTGTGTGTTTTCTTACCTATTTGTTTCAATACGGGAGAAGAGCTAAACTCAGATGGTCCCGTCTGCTATATTGATATTATCGTATACCTTTTTAAATTTGTCCAACATTATTTGGATGATTGTTCCATGTTTCATTAGTTTTGTTTGGGAAACTAAAGTTTTCCAAAGCAGTAAGTCCTATTTTCTGTAGTCTATCTTCGTCCCTGATATCTCATAGAGTAGGTGCCCATCTTGTTGCTCCTCTTTGAACTCTCTCCAGGTTATCTATATCTTTTTTTTCAAGTGTGGATTCCATACCATTGCATCTTGACTAGGTCTTATGATGGCTGTAATGATCTTCACCATATCTTCGTCCACATGCACGAATGCCCTCTTCATGTCAGCAATCAACCCTAGCATTTTATGGACCTTTTCGTTTATATCATCATTTGGACTTTAGGTTCCTGTTTATAACTATTCCAGGGCCTCTTTTCATTATCTATATATATATGCTGGGTATAATGCTACGTCTCCTAATTTGTATTGGTATAGTGGATGATTTTTGCTTCTCCCGAACCTGACTACAATGCATTTATTGGTGTTAAATTCCATTTTCCAAGTACACCTCCAAATTATTAAGTTGTCGAGGTCACTTTGGAGGCAATAGCATGAGACATCGTCTATTACTCTTTTTTTCTGTAAATATATTCAGATAACTACCCGGGCTTATGTTTGACCCTAAATCACTGATGAAAGTAGAAAGCATAATCGGCGCCAAGACCGATCCTTGAGGTACTCCGCTAGTTACTCGTCGCCATGTAGAGTGCTTCCCTCTAATTACGGTGCTCACATGTCTTTCATGAAGAATGTTTTTCATCCATTCGAGGAGTTTGCCTTCCACCACACCTAAGTGTTATAATCTCCCTAATAGTCTTTATAAAGTCTAAGTATATACAATCCACACAGCCGTTTTTTCATGAAATATTTCAGAACCTCTGTCAAAGAAACAGAGGAGATTTGCTACGCATGACCTTCCTTCCCTAAAATC
>NC_051387.1:16498566-16513566 GCF_015228065.2 Penaeus monodon
CCATTATCGGACAGATGATCATTTCCCGCTACAACTACCCACTTGGAAGGCAACGGTGGAAGCTGCATCGGCCGGTGTGTGGCCAGCAGGCGGGACAAGTGCGGCAACTGCTGATAACCATGTGTCAAGATGGACAATATAGCTGCGATGATGGCACCTGCATTCCCCTCAGTAAAAGGTGTGACATGAAATACGACTGTTTCGATTCGAGTGACGAAGCAGAGTGTGAGTTGATACGACTTCCTCCAGAGTATAAGGTGATTGTTCTTCATCTCATTAGTACCTAAGCATTTACAGACATCCGTCGATACTTGTGCTGGATTATACAGTCAGTATATAACTATATAGTGCTATGATGATAAAGTCATCACAGGACGCCATAACAGACTCAACTATTACTATATAAAATAAAGAAATGAAGCAGTCAGAAAGATTCCCTTCCAGACAAACGTGGCACCCAGACCTGTAAGCAATGGTGCCAAAGGAGAGAGCAGAAAGATGCTGCAGATCTTGGCCAACATAAGCCTCGAGAACCTCCGCGTGGACACCTCCGAGATGCTTCTAGAAGCCTCATTCAACCTCAGCCTCACGTGGTACGAGACTCGCGCGCTCTACGTTAACCTCAAGAATCAAGTGAGGTAGGAATGAGACTAATCTCGTGTCGTCGTGTCCTCGTTATTATCATAATAACACTATCACTGATGTTACTAATATCATTATCCAAATATCTGAACTCACAGCCTGAACCTGCTCGACACGAGCCAGGTGAAGCTGTGGCTGCCGAGCGTTGGCTTCCTCAACACGATCGACAACGCCGTCTCCGTAACCGACCGCCAGAGCAGCACCCACGTCGTCAGACGCGGCCGCTCCAAGGGCGCCGACAACGCGGTCGCCGAGGAAGGTGGGACTCCAGCTGCCAAGGTTCACTGCTTTCTAAATGGACTTTATTTCACTTTAATTCATATAAAGAGATCTTTAAACAAATAGATACCGAAGAGCTGCAGTATCACCGAATTCCTGTTCCTTCTTCTTTAACTTAATCCCGTCTTTATTCGGGATTAAACTAAAGACTAAAGCCCTTAGTTTTAATTGAAAGGTTTCTTAATTAGTTCCATGTTCCTGTTTTCCGTACAGCCTCTAATTTTGTTTATGTGTGAATCCCGTCACCCTACCTGTGGTGTCTATCTCTTCGGCAATACACTTCCTGTGTTTCGAAAAAGACGTGAAACTATACTGTATTCTGTAACAGTGCCGACGACTGCCTCCACCTTCACCTACCCTCTAGTACGAGAAGGTGGTTAACATGAACTGCTGTACATTTTAATGGGTAATGATTCTTAAAGATCATAATTTATCTTTATCTTAGTTTACGAAAATTATAATATTAACAGGGTTACCAATTTTATTATATAACAGCCCATGGTAGAAAGAAGGGGGGAGGTAAAAAGGGTAAAGAGAGGAGGCTGGAAGTGGGAGGCGATAGTGCCACAGGCGCGGGATTTCTGCCTATGCGAGGAACAGAATCTTTGCGGACAGTAGTACAGATCTATGCATAAATGTAGCCTACATAACCTACACATCTAGCTCTGCCTATCCTGTCTACAACTTGCCAGTCCGTCTTTACTTGGGAAGCGAGAACCCGATCGTGAGCAGCCGGAAGTACCAGGGCTTCTTCACCTGCGACTTCGACCTAACCAGCTACCCGTTCGACCACCAGACGTGCTTCATGAAGCTGCAGCTTCGGTCGGCTTTCCGTGATGACGTCAGGTGGGACTGGATGGCTGTGGCATGTGTGTTGCTTAGCCACCGTAACTGTCTTCTTGAATACATAATTTTTTGGTATAACAGGTTGCATTATTCTGTGCAGTTATATAGAATATGTCCTCTAATGACTTAAATTCAGATAACTTTACATTCCTCTGCTGTGCACCATTATTATTATCACTGACAATTTAATCATGATAACTTTTTCCTAGACAGTAATAATGGTTGCAATCAATCATCCATTACACATTTGATGGTTGTGTGTTAGAGCCACAGTTTTATGAGTCTGCGAAACATCCCCCCCCCTCCCGAAACAGAATTACCTATTTCTTTATGTGTTATAAATTACACAGATGGGACGTGGAAGGAAGCCAAGTACAGTACTTGGGTAATCCTCTCCTTCTCGAATACCAGCTAGGATCTTTCATTATCTTGCCGAAGTCATCAACGGGGGACGATAGCATCCTTTTGGTGAGTTTCAAGTTAGTTTCAAGAAAAAAAAAACAAAGATCAAGCAAGAGACGAGGAAAGAGAAAGAGTGAGAGAGAAAGAAAATAACAATCATTATATGTCCGCATAATATACTTTACAATGAATTCCAATCAAATAGATTGGCACAGTTACTTTCATTTTTTTTTCTCATTTATATGTAATATGTATGTACTTTCCAGGTGAGCATCCCTATGACACGACTTGTTGGTTACGCCGTTATCAGCATCTATCTGCCGTCCCTCATCATGCTAATCATCGGTTATCTGACGCTTTTCTTCATCAACGATAACTTCGAGGTTCGCGTCATGACGGCTCTTACCACGCTCTTGGTCATGGCTACTCTCTTCACGCAGGTTGGTGACAGATGCTTCACTTTGTAAAGAGAATAGAGTATTAAATGCAAGTCAGCAATATTGCATTCTTTTCGTTTTTCATCGAAAATTATGTTGTCAGCAACTACTCCCTTCATATATAATACTGAATTTACAGGCGCCTTCCAATATTGTGTCATGTAAGGAAAATTATTTCATATAAATTTAAATTCAACCCTTATAAAAATCAGGCACATAGTATATGTTGAAGAAACCAGACATTGACCGAAAACTACAAATGATCAGGCTACAAATGTGCTGAATACTTTTAACTGTTGTGTATCAAGGTATCTTCATCACTCCCCAAAACCTCGTACTTCAAACTGGTGGACGTGTGGCTTCTCTTCTGCATCTTCTCCACTTTCCTCATCATCATCTTCCACATCATCATCGACCTCTCACTCCACAGCGAAAGTACCACAGAGACGAAAATCAACACCGGTTCCATCCCAGTCCAACGCCGTTCTGTGGCACTTAGGGGCAACAGTAACGTGGCACCTTTCTTTCCTTCTTCTCCTTCACCTGAGGCATGGAAAATGCCCAAGAAGACTTCCTCAAAAGTTGGCTGGTTCAAGAAGATGTCAGTGCTAGATATAGAGAGGTTCGCCCGTTGGCTGATGGCTGCTGTATTTCGTGGTTTTCAATATTTTTTACTGGCTGAAGGCATATGGTTTTATGTAATATACTATTAGTGTTTTCACGCCTTTTATTTGCAATTTTCTTAAAAGTATGCACTGTTAGATGAGGTCTTGCTTAACAGCATATCTGCAGTATAGTTAATTTTTTTTTCAGATCCCTTTACTATCTATCTATACCATCATTTCTACAGAGATTCTACTTATTTGCCCACTTTTTACCATTACGATACTGGAAAATAATTGTTCTGTATATATGCCTGTATTTGTATGTTTCCATTTCCTAGTATCGTATCTACCTTTGTTCTACCTACCTCTCCATCTACCTCATCTGTCATTCTGCATTATATATCTGTCTGCCAATCTTACTATCTATCTTTTTTTTCTGTAAAAAAGATAGTTTCATATGTCACTGTCCTATGAAACTGCAATGTACACTGAGCCAAAAGTCCATAGCAATACCGGTACCTATCCATTCTGGATAGGTACTGGGATTGCCAGTTACACTGGTCAAGTGACTTCATGGCCCCTGTGTACTTCCTGGTCTGCTAGCTCAGAGTCATGAGCTAGGCAACCACTCTGCAATACTATCAGCGCAACCACATAGGCCTTGATGGATTTACAACACACCAATTGAAATGCCTTCTTGAGATAAAAATAGGCTACAAGCAGCTCACAGCTCAACAAATAATGGAACTCCACAGTAGCTTGTAACATAAGGATACAACCTGTTGTGGATTTGCCGGGAGTGATTCTATCGTGCTCCAAGTTCTGGTCCCTAAATGTATCGTATATATATTTCATAATGATAAGTGCAAGCACCTATACTGATATGCTTTTTCCAGCAACACACTTTCTCCTTACGATGCCTTAAATGCCATCAGCAAAGATGACAGCCATGGTCTCACCCGAACTTCGGTAATGCAACGTTTTTACTACCCTTCCGCTTGGCGATTGCTCCCTAACCTCTGTCACGGTTTGAAGTTTCTCACTAGTGGGGAGATAAAGCAGTAGGACCACCCCATCCACTTACCTGTAGTAAACTTGTTATTGGCTTAACCTGGCAAAAGTCCTCAATATGCTTGACCAATACACTTACACCTCAACATGATCTATGATGATCTTTATTTCTACTGAGTGAACTCCTGCCACATACACGGAGGGATTTGAGATCAGTTTTCCTAGGGCATGGTAGGAGGACGAAGGACATTTAATAAGTAATGGCCCTCAGCTTCGTCAGCATCATTACTAAGATGCCATCTCTTGTCCTTCCTCAACAGTGCACAAGTCCTTTACAGCAAGGATCAGTTCAAGTCCTGATCTCCAGCCATTTAAGTTGCTTGACTTGTTTACATTGCCTCTAGTGTTCTCTGTAAGGCCTTTGTCTCATGCAGTCACTAATGCATTAAGTGTTTTGTGTTTGGTGAGTTCCACATGCTACAGGGTCTACCATGATTAAGGATATCCATAGCACTGCCTTGAGCACACTCCTTCCTCAGTCTATCCAAGTGAAACACCATAGGGCCTGTCACTGGACAGACTGGAGTGTTTTAAAGTTGACCAGGGGGTAGCCACAACCAGTCAATTACTGGAACCACAGATATCTATTCTGGTATAGCCTGCAGTTCTGGAGGATCCTCTCAGTGAGTGATAGGAAGGATATCATCACTGATACCAAACACCAGAAATCATTATTCTCTCTCCCATTGAATCGTCTTCATGTGGTCACATATAAGCCAATTTTGACGATGGACTTACTTTTACATTACATAATGAATGTATTTTAGACTTTTTCTAGTGTACATTACCGAAACTAAAGGTGAGGTAGGTCGTATGCATCGAAAATTCAGTCAGAAACATGTAAGTACAGCTCCATTTTCTACCTTGATATATCGATAGCGACACAGTGTACCTACTCAACAGATATTGGTATTTTCGAGATTAGAGTAAACCTTTTCTTTAAGAAAATCAAACATGTTCCAAATATTTGTTTGACGGTTTCCAAATGCCAAGGATATAACATCCCATCTCTAACCTATCATTAACTGTAAAAAGGAACACTATTCCATTCAACAAGAAACGAAATGAGATCGGTATGATTCACTTTATGGATAAGTGCACTAAATAAAAGTATATGAGTACTTATGTGTACGAAATCATTTAGTAATATCCTTTCTTTCAGCATGAAATTATGTTATAGTTCTTAACACTCCAAGGGAAAGTACCAACACTTATAAAACAAAATGCAAAATATTGTATTACGCACGTTTCTAATATCTCTCAAACAATGAATAAGTTATCAAAGCTTATTCAAACAAGAAATCAGGAAGGTCTATAAACGGATAACGCATTTTGCCGTGTCTGGATGCTATATGTAGCGGATCTTAATACAGTATTTTTATTGTTGTCTTGCTTGAACAAACATCAAAGAGCCACAGAATATAGTATTGCGACACACTAAGGTTATTTAATAACTCGCATGTAGTAACTACGGAATGCTAAAGAATAAATCCAATATCAGTGAGCCTGATGGGTTCATTTTAAATCTCGTCGTCGTTCTTATAATTATGGTTCTTGATGTAGTGAACGCGTCCGTAACACCAATTAAGATGCAAGTCTAGCAATTAACATATGCAAACGAGCCCGCACTGTCTTGGAAGTGGCGGGTATTGCCCGTATATATACCCCTCGTTCTGCCAAGACAAGGCAGAGAGGGAGAGAGAGCGGCTAAGCGAGCACAGCTCCTACCACGGTTTTGCCAGGCCTGTCCTGCCCAGCGACAATTATTGCAAGTATGTGGGAAAATCGCAGATATATATTTTTTTTGATTTGAGATTTCGAGTTTTGTTGTTTGAAATACACCACGTACCTTGACGTGATTCTGTTCTTTGTTTTATTACAACCATACTAAATCATTCAAATTGTAACCTGGAGCCTCCTAGAATATAATAATTAAGCAAATAATAAATAAGCTAGTACTAACGGCTATGAAACGTTAATTAAGTCATTACAAATAAGGAAAGTAAAGACTGAGCAAGAACGAATGAAGATAACTTTAAAGTTACGAAAGTGATAAATGACATAACATAAAATACGTAACTGCTAAAACCTTCACAAAACCACACTACTTCACTTTGTTATACGGCATTGACAGCACCTAAACCATCCGCAAGGTCTTCTGTTATCTTCTTCTTTTAACGGTAGGTTCATGTCTGAGCCGCCGTGGTCACAGCATGATACTTAATTGTAGTTTTTCATGTTGTGATGCTCTTGGAGTGAGTACGTGGTAGGGTCCCCAGTTCCTTTCCACGGAGAGTGCCGGTGGTACCTTTTTTAGGTAATCATTCTCTCTATTTATCCGGGCTTGGGACCAGCACTTGACTTGGGCTGGCTTGGCCACCCAGTGGCTAGGTAGGCAGTTAAGGTGAAGTTCCTTGCCCAAGGGAACAACGCGTCGGTCGGTGACTCGAACCCTCGAATTCAGATTGCCGTCGTGACAGTCTTGAGTCCGACGCTCTAACCATTCGGCCACCGCGGCCTTGACGATCTGTTATATTAAGGCCTAATACTTCAAATTAAAAATAGATTCCAAATTGTGAAAATGCCATGTTGCGCTCATTATTAACAAGTAACATGTATCTTTATTCTTTCCTTTAATCACATTTTACACACACACACACGCACGCACGCACGCATGAACATACACACACACACACACACGTGTAAGGAGAGAGCCCTTTCGCCACACCGTCAAATATGGCGGTGCCCCGTGAAGCGGGATGAAAGGAGTAAGGGCCGGGATAGGTGGGTCCTGTTTAATCGAAAAAAAAGACACAACACCCAGCTTTCACAACTAAGGCAATAATCAGAACAGGTACAACCTTTTCTCCTTCGGGTCCGTCGCCATGGCACTGTCGAATCCAGGGGGCTACACAAACACACGCTCGCCTTAACACTCGTCTATTCAGTGGAGAGGAGCCCCCTTATATACGAGGGGTTTTGACAACAAATTCGTAAAACATATTTTTGAGATACACTACGCAACAGTGGGGTGTAGCAACTTACTAAAAATGAATACAATGTAAAACTCAGTTATAAAAATAGGAAATAAAACAATAAAATCAACAAAGCGTAACTAAAAATACAAATGTTTCTGGTAAACATGAAGACTGAATTCTAACATTGCAATCAATAAAATGAATGTACAAAATACATGAATTAAAAAAAATAAGAATATTCAAAATAGTTACAAACATAAAATAGCTCACAATTGCCCTTAAAAATAGATGGAAAACTGCCCAAAAATTTTACGATTCTCAAAAGTCAAAACGAAAAAAAAGGTCTTCGCTACTACCAATAAAATTGAAATGATACAAATAAAAAAACGACTAAAATACCTATAAACAAAACAATTAAAACTTGCATATTCTCATAAGAGAACAATGTAAAAAGAAGCAGAGCGGCATATTAGTTTAAAAATGCATCGCTTTCTAAAGAGCCCGACAGCAAAATGTAAACATAATATTTTAATTTAAAACTGACTTGATAACAAATTTCGATTTACAAAAAGAGCATGATAGAAAGGACAAATAAAATAGGGAAAGGTAGAGCGAAGTGTCAGGCTGTCTGTCGTAGTTCCTCCAGGATCCTATAGATCTTCCGTGGCCAGATAAAAGGGCAGGATAAAGGGAAAAGGTGGGTCATAGGGTCGTACGAATACAGGGTAAAATATCTAGAACAGCCGAGAAAGAAAAAGTGAAAGATAAAGTGAATATAAAAGGATAGATGGTGGGGGGTAGTTTTGTAGAATTGTACAGATACAGAAAAGACCAAGAAGTTTCAGAGGAAAAGTGTATAGCAGCAAGAAAGGATAAGATGTTAAAAAAGAGATCAAAGGAACAAAAGAGGCAGATGATAGACAAATATAGGGAAAGGAGGGAAGTAGGCTATGCTAGGCCAGGGAAGGAGTGGGCTAATAAAGAGGCAGGAAAGAGGGAGAGAAAAAGTAGAGGAGGGAGGAGAGAGTACGGGAAAAACTAGAGAGGAGAGAAGAAGAGAGAGTGAAGAAAAGAGGAGGAAGAGGTGGAGAAAAACAGAAGGAGGGAGAGAGAGAGTGGAGAGAAATACAAGAGGAGGGAGGAGAGAGTGGAGAGAAATACAGAGAGAGTGGAGAGAGAGTGGGAGAGAAAAACAGAGAGGAGGGAGGAGAGAGAGTGGGAGAGAAATACAGAGAGGAGAGTGGAGAGAGAGTGGGAGAGAAAAACAGAGAGGAGGGAGGAGAGAGAGTGGGAGAGAAAAGAGAGAGGAGGGGTGAGTGAGAAAGGGAAAAAGAGATATGTGAGAAAGAGATGGAGAGAATGGAGGGGTATAGAAGGAAGGAAAAGGAAGATAGGGGATCAAGGAGTGGGAGAGAGGGAAGTAGGAGGGGCAGAAGTGAGGCCTGGGAAGCCTCTCACACGCACACACACACGGTCGTAAAAATGCCTTCGCTCCGACTGCTGGCTTCAGCCCGATCTCGCCTTGAGAATTCAGACGCGGGTGTCATAGGGGAATTCGCCGCCGTGGCACAAGTGTTAGCACACCGAACCGCGGTTAATTAGGAAGAGCATCCAATCAGGCAAGGGTGGCACTGCCAAATAACCTCCCAATAGTGAATTGAGAGAGGCCTAGATCCTGCAGTGGAATAATGCCTCTTGAACAAACAAACACGCACGCACACACACACACACACACACACACACTCACACACACACACACACACACACACACACACACACACACACACACACACACATATATATAACCTAGTGAAGCAAGGTTATATAGATAACCATTGCTTCCTACCGCACCTCTTTAATATATATTCTGAAACAATTATGAGAGGTGCTCTAGAGAATTTTGAAGGAACTGTGGATGTTGGAGGATACAAAATATCAAATCTGAGGTACGCCGATGATATAGTTTTGATTGCCAGCAGTATCACTAAAACTACAACAACTACTAGATAAAGTTAGAGAAGCAAGCGAAAAGGCTGGCTTATTTTTTAATGCCCAAAAAAACTAAGATCATGAAGATTCAAAGATAACCGGCAATGAACAATGATGAACATGTTACAATCAATGGAATGATTGTGGAAAATGTGAAAGAGTTCACTTATCTTGGAGCTGTTTTAACTAATACATATGATGATTCACCGGAGATAAAAAAAAGAATTACCATTGCCCCAAAAACGCCACAATTGCTCTCAATAACATCTGGAAAGACCGAAGGGATTACCTTACGGACAAAGCTGAGGTTATTGAACTCATTAGTTTTCCCAATTGCATCATATGGTTCTGAGTGTTGGGGTGTTGAAGTAGATAGACAAGAAAAAGATCAATAGTTTGAAATGTGGTGTTACAGACGAGTGCTGCGTATTAGCTGGACAGAGAAAAAGACGAATGATGAAGTGCTGAGAAGGGTAAATTGTAAAGACCGACTGTTGGACATCTTTAACAAGAGGAAATTAAAGTTTATTGGTCATGTAATGAGAAGTAAAAGTATTGAGAAAAACTTGCTGACAGGGATGGTGATAGGAAACAGAGGAAGAGGCAAACCGAAGACAAGACTGAGCGACAATATCAAAGATATTTGCGGGCTGTCGATGGTATAAGTGGAAAGAAAAGCGTAAGATCGAGTTTAGTGGCGAAGGATGGTGGAGAGGTCCACGGCTGCTCAAACATGAGCATACCGTTATTGATGATTGCTTCCTATCGTCTCCCTTGTACCTCATTTTTGTTTTCATCACCTTCTTTACCTTTATCCTGTCAACCATCTTTTCTTCTCCCTCTCTCTCTCTCTCTCTCTCTCTCTCTCTCTCTCTCTCTCTCTCTCTCTCTCTCTCTCTCTCTCTCTCTCTCTCTCTCTCTCTCTCTCTCTCTCTCATTCTTTGTTTCTCTCTCTCTCTCTCTCTGTCTCTCTCTCATATATCTTTATTTGAAACCTGCACTCTATCTCTTCCGTTCACTATCTTTCGCTTTTTCTACTTACTTTCTCTCTTTCGTTCACCTTCATCTTTCCTCATTTTTCCCTTTTCCTTTTCTAATTTTGCGTTCTTCTTTCATGCTAATCTCCTCTTCTTTTTTCCTATTCCTTCGTTATGCTATCTTACTCCTTTCTCTCGTTTTCTTTCTCTCGCATTCCGTCCTCTTTCATTCCTTTATTCATCTTCCCTCCTTCCCTTTTTACATACAACCTCATTCTTTCCTTTAATCGCATTTGCAATACTCCTCGCATACTAATTTCTCCCTCATTTGCTACTTTTTCTTATTCCTTCGGTAATCATTTACTCATTTACTTCATTTCCCATCTCTTGGCTTGCGTTTATTTCATTCTTTTTCGTTTTCCTCGATACCTGGTCCTGAATCCTAACTCGAGCTTGGATAAGCCAGTGGGCGTCGCTCAAACGCACAGGAGATGATTCCCGCGCACACACGCTACTCATCCACACTGTATTGCTGCCAAGCCGTGATGTTGCACGAATATTTGTAAATAAAACAATTGAATTATTATTTATTTTATATTTATTTTTTTATCATCTTTTAAAATTACTTTAGCTTTAATTTTATTGATTATAATCGTTTATTCACTTCTGATTCTTATGATAACTTTAGATATTTTCTCTATTATATTTACGGCCTGCCACGTCACCTACTTAATAATTGACTTAAATAATTAATTAATGCCTAGTGGAAAGACTTTAATTTTGATATACCTTGTTGTATGACTTTACTACAATTTGGTTCTTGTTTTTTAAGTTCTGAGTTCATTAACGGTGTTTTTAGTTCACTATAGTGTTATTTCTAATATTGTTCTGTGTGCATTTTGCACCTGCAAATTAATTACCTTTGTTACATAAAATGTTCTTAAAGCATTGTACTTTAGCTTTATTAAAATAACTGCTGCCACAATAACGTGCCCCGCATATACACACACACACACACACACACACACACACACACACACACACACACACACACACATATATATATATATATAATATATATATATATATATATATATATATATATATATATATATATATATAATATATATATATATATATATATATATATATATAAACACCTTTGAATAAACCCGTCCGGGAGGTGTTTGTGTGTTCCCTGGATGACCCTTTCACCGTGACGTCGCTGGAGCAGCAAGACTAGGTTGTATCTGAACTGAAATACATGCCAGTTAGGAATTGCTGGACGTGCTTACTTAGTGCTTACTTATTGTTTACAACAAGTTTGTCTTGTATTGGCCAGCACCAGCCACAGACGTCCCTTTTTTTAAGTCCATCTTTAATGTCAACCTCTCCTTTCAGGACTAGGATTACATGTGAACGTTTTACTCTCTATTTATATTCTTAAATATACACTTTATTTCAATCATCTACCTGTGGTGCTTTGTTTTCCATTCTTTCACAAGGAGTCAAGACCACTCACAGATCTTATTTCTAAGGGCTATGCACTTGGGGCACGATACGTCTCCTCACAGGGGAAGTGAACCGACCCCTCCCTCATTCTTTCGGCTTTAAGGCGCTTTTCGCCGCTTGGGTGGATGATTTCGAGCTTCCTTTGAAGAGAAGGACTTACACAAGACAATTATGAATTCAATTGATTTATTTTCTTATATGAACGCATATATAAACACGACATAAAACTTATTTACACCTAAAGCCTGGTTAACTATTTGAATCATTACTACGATATTGATTATGGTAATAAAAGATCTAGTCAAGTGATAAAACTAATACTGACAGAAACAATAACAGTAGCATTAAAAATACAAAAATATATGAACAATGAGCCTTGAGTAGAGTCTATAAAATATATCTATTACATTCACGAGCTTGTGCATGAACGATATTCATTCCAGAAAATACAAAGTGAAATATATGGAGAGTTTATTCGAAAAGTGTGTACTCATCTATATTAACGTGAGAGAAGAAGTGAAACGTGATTTCTGTTTGTTTTTTATATAATTACTATTATCTTTTTCCTCTTCTCAACTTCTTTTTCTTGTCTTTTTTTCTTGTCCTTTACTTCTACTTCTTGTTGTTTTTTCTTTTCTTTTTTTGTCTTCCATTTATTTTTCTCTTCGTCATATTCTCCTTTTCTTCATTTTTATCATAGTTTTTCTCTTACGCTTCTCTTCATTTCCTTTACTTTTCTATTAGTTTCATCCTTTTCCCTTCTCATTTTCTTTTCGTTTTTATCCTTCTTTTCCTCTTCTCCTTTCCCATTTTCATCTTCCACATTCTCCTTTTCTCCTGTTGCTTTTTCTAATTCTCCCCCTTCCATCATCTTATTTCCTCCCTTTCCTCCCCTTCTCCTTCTACACTTCTCAGTCTTCTTTGTAGCTTATTTCTCCTTTGTTCTTCCTCTTTTCTTCGTCTCCTCCTCTTACACCTTCTCCTTTCGATTTACATTAGATATGAAAGACTAATTATTTCATTTGAGGCATAATTAATGCAAGTTACTTAATCCTTAATTTCGATCTATCTCCCTTAATCATTCACTGCACACATAAACATACACACACACACACGCACACACACACACGCACACACACACACACTCACACACACACACACACACACACACACACACACACACACACACACACGCACACACACACACGCACACACACACACACTCACACACACACACACACACACACACACACACCACACCACACACACACACACACACACACATATATATATATATATATATATATATATATATATATATATATATATATATATATGTATATATATATATGTGTGTGTGTGTGTGTGTGTGTGTGTGTTTTTGTGTATATATATATAGGTAGGTGGGTGGTTACACCTACTACTGGTCGGGCCGCAGCGATGGTCACCACCTCCAGGGTGTAGCCATAGCCATCTCCAGTCGACTTCAGCCCGCGGTAGTCGAGGTGACACCGGTTGATGAGCGTATCATGGCATTGAGACTGAAGCATGCTTTTGGCTTCTTGTCTTTTATTGCTGTATACGCTCCTACCGATGTATATAAAACCAATGTGAAAGAGGCGTTCTACGCCAAACTCGCATATGTGGCAGACGATTGCCCCCGGTGAGACATTCGCATTGTTCTGGGCGACTTCAATGCGGTATCCGGCTGTGACCGAGCTGGCTACGAGATGTCTGTCGGCCCCCATGGCTCGGGAGCTGATCCCAGCAGCGAGAATAGCCTCCTTCTCCGGGACTTTGCTAGGTCCCAGAAAATGAGGATCTCGGTCTCCTGGTACCAGCGCTCCAACCCGCATCGCTGGACTTGGTACAGCGATACGGGTAATGTGGCCAAGGAGATCGACCACATTCTTGTTAGCAGGCGATGGAGGATCCTTCAGAACTGCAGGGTTTACCGGAGTGCCGAGTTCTGTGGCACCGACCATAGGCTGCTTGTGGTTACCCTGCGGGTCCACTTCAAAACTCCCCGTCCCTCCAGTGGCCACCCTAAGGTGTTTCACTTGGACAGACTAAGGGAGGAGGAGTGTGCCCATGGGTTCGCCACGGCAGTCTCTGACCGATTCACAGAAACCAGCAACCTGACGGACCCAGTTGCTCTGTGGGAGTCCTTCAAGCACGTAACACTCGAAGCAGCTCAGGAGTCCATTGGCGTACGCCCAAGGACAAGGCAGAATACCATCTCCCTGGAGACATTAGAGGCCACTGAAGCATGTCGCAAGGCTCGGCTGAATGGGAATCAAGTCTTGCGTCGTTCCATGGTGCGTAGGGCTCGGACACTGCTGAGAAGGGACAAGGAACAGTCTATCAGGAATCTTGCTGAGGAGATCGAAGGCCATTTCTTGGTAAATGACCTTCGCCCTGCCTACCAAGCCCTGAGAAAACTGAACCCTAAGCCCTCCTCACAGATGACTGCAGTCCGATCAGCGGATGGACGGATCATCTCAGATCATGTTGGGGTTCGTGAACGTTGGGCTGAGTATTTTGAACAGTTGTACCAGATGGACCCTCCAACAGTTAGATTGGATGCAAGCGATGTCGCAGTGCCTGTACCGGACCCACCCATCAGCGAGGAACCTCCTACCCTAACAGAGGTTAGGCTGGTGATTTCCAAGCTGAAGAGTGGGAAAGCTGCAGGCATATGTGATATCCCTGCTGAACTGCTAAAGGCTGGGGGTGAACCTATGGCTCGGGGCCTGCACACAGTCCTGACTGCCATTTGGCAGTCTGGTACCATTCCCCCTGACCTGCTGAGGGGCGTGGTCATCCCTCTCTGGAAGGGGAAAGGGAATCGATGGGACTGTAGTAACTACCGTGGCATTACACTGCTCAGCGTACCAGGCAAGGTTCTCGCCCACATTCTTCTGAAAAGATCCGCAACCACCTACTGAGGCACCAGAGACTGGAGCAGTCTGGATTTACTCCTGGCAAGTCCACAATAGACCGTATACTAGCGCTTCGAGTAATTGTGGAACGCCGTCGTGAGTTTGGTCGTTGCTCACAGCCTACATCGACCTCAAGAAGGCGTTTGACTCGGTGCATCGGGAATCGCTATGGGAGATCCTGAGGCTCAGGGGAATTCCGACACAGATTATTGGCCTGATAGCAAGCCTCTATACTGGTACTGAAAGTGCTGTAAAGTGTGGTGGGGGTATGTCGAACTTCTTCCCTGTTAATTTAGGGGTGAGGCAAGGCTGTGTCCTTG
>NC_051387.1:16523230-16533230 GCF_015228065.2 Penaeus monodon
CTCATTACATGACCAATAACTTTAATTTCCTCTTGTTCAAGATGTCCAACAGTCGGTCCCCCACAATTTATCTTTCTCAGCACTTCATCATTCGTCTTCTTCTCTGTCCAGCTAATACGCAGTACTCGTCTGTAACACCACATTTCAAAACTATTGATCTTTTTCTTGTCTATCTACTTCAACACCCAACACTCAGAACCATATGATGCATTGGGAAAACTAATGAGTTCAATAACCTCAGCTTTGTCCGTAAGGTAATGCTTCGGATACACATACATCATCATCATCATTTAACGGTAGGTTCATGTCTGAGCCGCCGTGGTCACAGCATGATACTCAATTGCAGTTTTTCACGTTGTGATGCTCTTGGAGTGAGTACGTGGTAGGGTCCCCAGTTCCTTTCCACGGAGAGTGCCGGTGTTACCTTTTTAGGTAACATTCTCTCTTATTTATCCGGGCTTGGACCAGCACTGACTTGAGCTGGCTTGGCCACCCAGTGGCTAGGCAGGCAATCGAGGTGAAGTTCCTTGCCCAAGGGAAACAAACGCGGCGGTCGGTGACTCGAACCCTCGAACTCAGATTGCCGTCGTGACAGTCTTGAGTCCGACGCTCTAACCATTTGAACACCTTGACGATCATGTGCTTCCATGATTTTTTCTTTGGCAATTTAGAGCGGTGGTTTGCCATTGCCTTCCGCCGGTGTTTTTTTTTATCGAGTCCACCATCTCTATTTACCCGGCACTGACTTGGGCTGACTTGGTACCCCAGTGGCTAGGTAGGCAATCGAGGTGAAGTTCCTTGCTAAGGGAAACAACGCGGCGGTCCGGTGACTCGAACCCTCGAACTCAGATTGCCGTCGTGACAGTCTTGAGTCCGACCGCTCTAACCATTCGGCCACCGCGGCCCCCACCATACATCTTCTTCTTCTTCTTCTACAGGCTTTTGTCCCAGTTCAACTGGGGTCGCCGGTGCGGATCTTCCTCCTCCACTCTGCCTAATCCAGGGCCTCCCCTCCGTCACTCCCGCCGTCTCCATGTCCTCCTTGATGCAATCCTCCCATCTCCTCTTCGGTCTTCCCCTCTTTCTTCTCCCAACCACCAGTCTCCTCACCCTCTTGCCCACGTACTCGTCCTCTCTCCTTGTCACGTGTCCCCAGCCACCTGAGTCTGCACTCCCTCAGCTTCTCCCCGAGCTCTCCTACTCCAATGGTCTCTCTGATCGTTGTGTTGCGATTTATCCAGCCTCGTCTTCCCAGCGCGATCCTTAGCATCCTCATTTCTGCCACCTTCATCTTTGCCTCCTGCCTTTCGTCACCGCCACTGCTTCCATTCCGTATAACATTGCCGGCCTGACCATGGTCTTGTGGAGTCTGCCCTTCAACTTTGGTGGTACCTTCCTGTCACAGAGTACTCCAGTAATCTCCTCCATGCGTTCCAACCCGCCTGGATCCTCTTCCCTACTTCCTTATCCGACCTTCCGTCACACTGCACCGTGGAGCCCAGGTACTTGAATTCTTGGACTCGGTTTAGCTTCGCTCCCTGCATCCTCACTTCTCTCTCTGGCTCTTGTTCGCCCATGCAGAGGTACTCGGTCTTTCTGTCTGCTAACCTTCATGCCTCGCTCTTCCATTGCCTTTCTCCACTGTTCCAACCTCTCTTCCACCTCCTCATTCGTCTCTCCATTGAGTGCTACATCGTCTGCGTACATCAGATCCCATGTGCTGTCCTCTGCACTGCTACCGTCAGGCAGTCTATGACCAATGCAAAGAGGAAAGGGCTAAGTGCGGATCCCTGGTGCAATCCCACTTTTGACTTGGAAACTGTCCGTGGTTCCCACTATGGACTTCACCTTCGTTGTTCGTGCCTTCGTACATGTCTTGGATTATCCTGACGTACTTCTCGTCCACCTCTTTCAGCCTCAAGCAGTTCCACACCTCCGATCTAGGTACTCTATCGTACGCCTTTTTCTAGGTCAATGAAGACACTGTGCAGCTCCTTTGACCCTCTCTGTATTTCTCCATCAGTTGTCTCAGCGCAAATATTGCGTCTGTTCGTGGACCTGCCTGGCATGAAACCGAACTGTTTGCTCCGAAATCGTCACGATCGCCCTCAGTCTTCCATCGATGATCCTTTCCCATATTTTCAAAAAAAAAAAAAAAAAAAAAAAAAAAAAAAAAAAAAAAAAAAAAAAAAAAAATATATATATATAATATATATATATATATATATATATATATATATATATATATAATATATATATATATTATGTATATATATATGTATGTATGTATGTGTGGTTTCTTTTCCTCCGCTGATTAATATGCTTAAATTAGGCGGGTCATCTCCCTGTCGACCTCGGGTGGGGGGAGATGTCCCGCCTGATTTAAGCATATTAATCAGCGGAGGAAAAGAAACCACACATACATACATACATATATATATACATATATATACATATATATTATATATATATTATATATATATTATATATATATATATATATATATATATATATATTTTTTTTTTTTTTTTTTTTTTTTTTTTTTTTTTTTTTTTTTTTTTTACGGTAGGTTCATGTTTGAGCCGCCGTGGTCACAGCATGATACTTAATTGTAGGTTTTTCATGTTGTGATGCTCTTGAGTGAGTGCGTGGTAGGGTCCCCAGTTTCCTTTCCACGGAGAGTGCCGGTGTTACCTTTTTAGGTAATCATTCTCTATTTATCCGGGCTTAGGACCAGCACTGAGTTTGGGCTGGCTTGGATGCCCTTTCTTATCAACCGCGGTTCGGCGCACCTGCGTTTGACTTCTCAAGGCGATATGTCGTTTTCTTGCCGTGAGATCGGGCTCGAGCCAGCGGTCAGAGCGCAGACATTTTTTACGACTGCCTCGACGGGGAATATACATAAGTGTGTGTGTGTGTGTGTGTGTGTGTGTGTGTGTGTGTGTGTGTGTTGTGTGTGTGTGTGTGTGTGTGTGTGGGGTGTGTGTTGCATACGGTACAAATATATATTACTAACAAAGTAAGAGGAGATTCACGTGTTCTGCAACACCAGGTTTCATTCTTTGTCGTGCTCAGACGCTCATGATTACATAATATGTGTGGCATATATAAGAATAAGTCGATCTACAATCCCTGGCAATCATTCGCATAGTAAGCTTTTAGCCCCGGCACTGAAAAGCTCAGTCTAGCTTCAGTATCCGTCTCATTTATTCACAGCCAGTTTTAAATTTCGCCAAATTACATTTCATCTCATTTGTTGCCGCTAGTAACTGGGAAACAGCACACACGATTTTGACCCATGTCATGTTCCACGCCGTCTAATGCTTTACAGACTTCGGATGTAAAGCGCTTCAACCTTTTCCTGAAGATAGGATGCCTCTTAACGTACTCAATCTTTTGCAAGAACTGCCTCTCAGAGCTACACTGATTACCTACTGAACAGGTGCCATAGCATCATCTACATCAACACCGGGGACATCGTCTAGCACCTTACTGACTTCGGATGCAGAGCGCTCTCGCTAGAACTTACTGAACACGTCCTGCTTCTACATTTCCTTTTGTTCATCCTATTCCATGAATGCTCCTCAGAGTTAATCTGAATACCATTGCAAACGTCTGCATTACTTGCCTGGCGATCTACGTTAGGCGTGCCAGTCCCTGCAATTGTGCTGGGATTACGTCAGCATCAGGATGAACTGCTGTACCAGGAGTCATAGGATCCGTGTTATGGTAAATGGCTGCACTGAGAAATTATCTCTTCCAGGAGCGTCCCCCTTAAGTGTGGTCTCATGCCTACTCTCTCCTTGTTTCAAGGGAGATGCGCCAGATGCATTATCAGATGCATTCCCGTACTTTAACAGACTCCGCAAGTCAACCATATATCTTGTGAAGTCTTATTTCCTTCCGGTATTATCACCGAATTTCTTATGGAAACCGCTTAGTCAACTTTTCATACAAGCGCTGACTGTACTTTCTCCTCGCAAGAAATTCTTTATCTTCTGGATAATTCTGGAGATGAATCCGTGATCATTAGACTTGTAGATTTCCCTATTAAATAGTGTCCTCAACGTACAAGGAATTTAGTTCCAAGATTTCTAACATAACTAAGACAACCAGAAAAAACCTGCTCCCAAGGTAACTGTTGCACTTGAAAACTGCTTTAGGCTACGTGACTAAAGATAACCGTCCATGTGTCTCATTCTGTGAAGTACATTAAATCCTACATAACTTCACTGTGGACAAATCTACTACATAATCATAGTAGAATATACATTTCCTAGCTAATTCTGCTCCAGCAATTGCCAGAAGTAACAGACCTAGAAATATGATAAAAGTTATATCAGATAAGTCATTATTAAAAAAAAAAAAAAAAAAAAAAACCTAGATACAGAGCTATGGACAAAGCTTATCTATTTACTACATGTACAAATATGTATATATACATATATGTATATACACACATATGTATGTGTATATACATATATGGTACATATATATATTATATATATATATATATATATATATATATATATATATATATATAATATATATATATATATATATATATATATTGTATTAGGCACTTAAGAAAATAAAATGACAGCAATGACAACGCGATGCACATTACGGAATGAACATATTTCTTTTTACATCTTTATCTGCATCTTTCTACTACATGTATATGAATATATATATATATATATATATATATATATATATATATATATATATATATAATATATATATATATATTATATATGTATATATATATATATACATGTGTTGTGTGGTGTGTGTGTGTGTGTGTGTGTGTTGTGTGGTGTGTGTGTGTGTGTGTGTGTGTGTGTGTGTGTGTGTGTGTGTGTGTGTTTTTCTTACCTATTTGTTTCAATACGGGAGAAGAGCTAAACTCAGATGGTCCCGTCTGCTATATTGATATTATCGTATACCTTTTTAAATTTGTCCAACATTATTTGGATGATTGTTCCATGTTTCATTAGTTTTGTTTGGGAAACTAAAAGTTTTCCAAAGCAGTAAGTCCTATTTTCTGTAGTCTATCTTCGTCCCTGATATCTCATAGAGTAGGTGCCCATCTTGTTTGCTCCTCTTTGAACTCTCTCCAGGTTATCTATATCTTTTTTTTTCAAGTGTGGATTCCATACCATTGCATCTTGACTAGGTGTTATGATGGCTGTAATGATCATATTTACCATAGCTTCGTCCACATACACGAATGCCCTCTTCATGTCAGCAATCAACCCTAGCATTTTATGGACCTTTTCGTTTATATCATCATTTGGACTTTAGGTTCCTGTTTATACTATTCCAGGGCCTCTTTTCATTATCTATATATATATGCTGGTATAATGCTACGTCTCCTAATTTGTATTGGTATAGTGGATGATTTTTTGCTTCTCCCGAACCTGACTACAATGCATTTATTGGTGTTAAAATTCCATTTTCCAAGTACACCTCCAAATTATTAAGTTGTCGAGGTCACTTTGGAGGCAATAGCATGAGACTCGTCTATTACTCTTTTTTCTGTAAATATATTCAGATAACTACCGGGCTTATGTTTGACCCTAAATCACTGATGAAAGTAGAAAGCATAATCGGCGCAAGAACCGATCCTTGAGGTACTCCGCTAGTTACTCGTCGCCATGTAGAGTGCTTCCCTCTAATTACGGTGCTCACATGTCTTTCATGAAGAATGTTTTTCATCCATTCGAGGAGTTTGCCTTCCACCACACCTAAGTGTTATAATCTCCCTAATAGTCTTTATAAAGTCTAAGTATATACAATCCACACAGCCGTTTTTTTCATGAAATATTTCAGAACCTCTGTCAAAGAAACAGAGGAGATTTGCTACGCATGACCTTCCTTCCCTAAAAATCAAATTGTTTATTTAATATCATATCATGTTTTTCAAATACTTCAACCCACTGTTTCCTAATTATCCTTTCTAACAGCTTGTATATTACACTAGTTAATGAAACTGGTCTATGTTGTTTGTTGCCGCTCTAATAAAATGGTGTAATACTGGTAGTTTTCCTAGTTTCACTGAATTTCAGAATCTGTATATATATATATAATATATATATATATATATATATATATATATATATATATATATGTATGTATGTATGTATACACACACACACATACATACACACACACACACACACACACACACAAACACAAACACACACACACACAAACACACACACACACACATGCGTGCGTGTGTGTGTGTGTGTGTGTGTGGTGTGTGTGTGTGTGTGTGTGTGTGTGTGTGTGTGTGTGTGGTGTGTGTGTGGATGTGGTGTGTGTGTGTTGTGTGTGTGTGTGTGTGTGTGTGTGTGTGTGTGTGTGTGTGTGTGGATATAGACACTACACAAATTAAAATGACAGGAATGATCTCCCGACTAGTTGATAGGACATACCTAGATCTCATTGAACACTACCTATTTCTCGCTGGCACGTTTTTATTTCTTTGTCGCAGGTACTATTTTGATCGATGGCATGTCTAATGTACTACTTTCCTGTTTCTGAATGATACGTGTTACCTGTTTCTCGGTGCGATTCGCCAAGTTGCTCGTCGGCGTCAAGGTGACTCGAAACTCGCAAACCTGAATTCAGAAAGTGGCCAGTCCGTCACTCTTACCACTGAACCACGTGGGACAATGGATGGTAAGTTGAATTTTCTATTTGAACTGAAGACTGCGTATGTACAGGGCATGCGTGATGCACATGTATGTATGTAAAATTGAGTTTGGTGTGTGGTGCATATGTATGTGTTTGTGTGAGTGATTGAATGTGTGCGTGTGTACAAAGTTCAGCACAGTAAGTAACCTACTCATACAACCTGTTTCACCCATCACCTAGATTTCTGTACATTTGGAAGTCACGAGATGGAAAAATTCGAATCAGGCCCATCGTACCATCCATATCACTGAAATAGAAAAGCAACGTAAAAAACACAGGAGCTGACTGTAACAGCGACTACAAAACTACTGTTAACTCCATAATAAGACTAAAGAACAACCTCTACGATTGCATTAACGGCGATCAACAACAACTATAATGTTTCAATATCAAATTAGTTTTGAAATCTTTTGGAAGTGCGAGGGAGACAGAACCCCATGAGCTGTATTCGAAATGTTTTGAGAAAACTGTTGCCAAGATCATTAAAACAAATAACTGGATAACGAATGAAACCATTACTGACACCGAAAAAAAATCTAAAAGCTAAGCGACTAACTATCGAAGAAAAACGAAGGGCCTGCAAAGAATATACTTAAAAAAAAAAAACATAAATGAAAATAGCGAAAAATTTAAGTTATCTATACCTAGCGCATATAGCCGCGGTGGCCGAGTGGTTAGAGCATCGGACTCAAGGCTGTCACGACAGTAATCTGAGTTCAAGGGTTCGAGTCACCGGCCGGCGCGCTGTTCCCTTGGGCAAGGAACTTCACCTCGATTGCCTGCCTAGCCACTGGGTGGCCAAGCCAGCCCAAGTCAGTGTTGGTCCCAAGCCCGGATAAATAGAGAGAATGATTACCTAAAAGGTAACACCGGCACTCTCCGTGGAAAGGAACTGGGGACCCTACCACGTACTCACTCCAAGATCATCACAACATGAAAACTACAATTAAGTATCATGTGACCACGGCGGCTCAAACATGAACCTACAGTTAAAAAAAAAAAAAAAAAAAAAAAAAAAAATAGTGCATCAAAAAATGTACCAAGCAGTAGAATAGTTTATAAAAGATCAGACCACCAATTGACACTGGTCAGAAACAAACAAACATATGGCGATTTTTTTTTTTTCTTTTTTTTGTAAATCTCTGCACAAAAAAAAATCTTATAGAACAACAATTTGAGACAATCGATAGAGAACGAAGCACAAGCACAAATCAGAAATGGCAAAAATACAGGATTTAATCAATTATAGAGCCTATAGAATGGCTGGGATGATAAGGTAAAAGTTTTCCCACAAACTGTGAACTACTCTATGTGAATATAAAGAATGTCCAGAAGGCATATGAACCTACCAATTTATCTATTCACCTGTTTTTTTTTTTATTTGTCTCACTTGGTTATTCGATCCATCTATATATCTATCTATTAATCAGTCAATCTATTTAACTGTATTTCTACAAACCAGGGTATGAAGTAGACATCTCGGATTCTCCGTCTCCGGGTACATCAACCCGTGCAAGGACACACCTCAGCGGCTTTTTAATATGTTGCTGAATTTCCCATTTGGACTGATGGCTATGTAAGAGTATTGCATATCTGAGCGCATATGCATGTGGCATTGTGTGTGTGTGTGTGTGTGTGTGTGTGTGTGTGTGTGTGTGTGTGTGTGTGTGTGTGTGTGTGTGTGTGTGTGTGTGTGTGTGGTGTGTGTGGTGTGGGTGTGTGTGTGTGTGTGTAGTGTGTGGTGTGTGTGGTGTGGTGGTGGTGTGTTGTGCGTGTGGTGTGTGTGTGGTGTGTTGTGTGTGTGTGTGTGTTGTGTGTGGGTGTGTGTGTGTGTGTGTGTGTGTGTGTGCGTGTGTGTGTGTGTGTGTCGTGTGCGTGTGTGGTGTGTGTGTGTGTGTTGTGTGGTCGTCGTGTGTGTGTGTTGGGGCGTGTGTGTGTGGTGTGTGTGTGTGTGTGTGTGTGTGTGTGTGTGTGCGTGTGGTTGTGTGCGTGTGGTTGTGTGTGGTGTGTGTGTGTGTTGTGTGTGTGTGTGTGTGTGTGCGTGTGTGTGTGTGTGCGTGTTAAGTGTTGTGTTCGTGTTTGTGTGTGTACATAGTGCAGAAATAGTCGCTAATATGTGTCGTTCGATTTTGTGTGCTGATGGCTATGTAAGAATAGTAATGCATATGCTGTGCGGTGTGGTGTGTGTGTGTGTGTGTGGTGTGTGTGGTGTGTGTGTGTGTGTGTGTGTGTGTGTGTGTGTGTGTGTGGTGTGTGTGCGGTGGTGTGTGTGTGTGTGTGTGTGTGTGTGTGTGTGTGTGGGTGCGTGTGTGTGCGTGTTGTTTGGTGTGTGTGTGTGCGTGTGTGGTGTGTGCTGTGTGTGTTGTGGGGTGTGTGTGTGTGTGTGCGTGTGTGTGTGTGTGTCGTGTGTGGTGTGTGTGTGTGTGTGTGTGTGTGTGTGGTGTGTGTGTGTGTGGTGTGCTGTTGGTGTGTTGTGTGCGTGTGTGTGTGTGTGCGTGTGTGCGTGTGTGTGTGTGTGCGTGTGTGTGTGTGTGTGTGTGTTGGTGTTTTGGGTGTGAGTAAAATGAGAGAGAAAAGTGGATTTGGGGTTTTTTTTTTTGTGTGTGAATTGGGGAAAAAGAATGCATACGGGGTGTGGGTGTGTGTGTGTTGTGTGTGTGTGTGTGTGTGTGTGTGGTGTGTTTTTGGTGTGTGTTGTGTTGTGTGTGGGTGTGGTGTGGGGTGTGTGTCTGTTAGAAAGAGGGGGGAGATTGCGTATTGTTTTTTCGGTGTGTGTGTGTGTGTAAAGAGAGAGAGAGAGAGAAGAGAAGAGGAGAGAGAGAGGGGAGAGGAAGAGAGCAGAAGAGAGATAAAGCGTGTGAACCCAATCCATCCATCCATCCATTATCCATCTCCATCTTTTTTTAAACATAATTTCGCAAAAACCTGAGGACAGAAACCCACCTGTCTTCGCTCTAACCCACGGAGCCGGAAGCCTTTTAATATTTTATTTCTTTTTTCTTTTTGAACTAAGGTTGGGTCTGGTGTGGTGTTCATGTGTTAAATAAAGAATTATGTTACTGGATGTATTTATGGAGGGTTTGAATAGACAAAAGGGGAGATATCTTTTTTGAGGGGTCTATATACGTGAAACAGGTTTTTGGGGAATTTTTTTAGATTTCTTTGTAAATCCCAAAAATAAAAAGAACGGGGAAATGACTACTAATTTTCCCATTCTGAAATTTGGGGGAGATCTAATGCTGATATTTTTTCGTAAATCATCACCCTAGGTTTCCAGATTCAAATAATTATATCT
>NC_051387.1:16538230-16540730 GCF_015228065.2 Penaeus monodon
CAACACACACACCACACAGAAACCCCACACAACCACACACACACACCAAAACACAGCACACACACACACACACGCCACACACCACACACACAAAACACACCACACACACACACAAAACACACACACACCCACCACAACCACTCAACACACAAACACACACACACACCCCACCACACACACCACACAACACCCCCACATAAAATATATATTTTATATATATATAATATATATATATATTATATATGCGTGTGTGTTTTGTGTGCGTGGTGTATGTGTGTAGGTGTAGGTGTCTGTGTGTGTGTGTGTGTGTTATATATATTATATATATATATTTAATATATAATAATATTATATAATATAATAAATACACACACAACACTCCACACACACCAAAACACAACACACACACACACACGCACACACACACACACACACACCCACACACACACACACACACCCCCCACACAACACACAACACACACACACACACACCCCCACACACAAAACCACACACCCCACAACACCCCACACACACCACACACACACCACACACACACACACAACACACATCATATATAATATATATATATTTTATATATATATATATATATAAAATAAACAAACACACACAACCCCAGACCCCCACACACACACCACACACATACACACACCACACCCCACACAAACACACACACACACAAAACACACACACACACACCCCACAAACACGAAACACACACCCCAAAACACCACACACACAACACACACACCCCACAAAAAACAAAACAACACACACACACAACACACACATATAATATTTTATAATATTATATATATTATATATATATATATATATATAAAAATACATACACACGCAAAATAACACCACACACACACCCACCACACACACACCAACACCCCACACACACCACCCCACACACACCACACACACACACACACACACACACACACACACACAAAAAACGCACACACACACCAGAAAACACACACAAACACCACACACAAAACAACAAATGGTAAACGCGTGGCTCAGTGAGCACCGTGACCATTTCCAGCTCACGGGGCTACGCGCGCGCATAATATTTTTTTTTTAAAAAGCCATTTCATTTCCACTGCAGGACATAGGCCTCTCCTCAATTCTTTTTACCCCAGCACACAACCACACCACACAACACCCCCCCAACACACACACACACACCACACACCCACAAAACACACACACACCCCACCACACAAACACACACACCCCACACAAAACACAACACACACACACCACACACACACACACACCACAAATATAATATATATATATTATATATATATATTTATATATATATATATATATATTATATATATATATATATACGTATCTCCCACACACACACACACACCACACCACACGCACAACACACACCACACACACATACACACACACACACACCACACACACACACACACACACACATACACCACACACCACACACACAACACACACACACACCCCACACACACACACACACACACAACACACACACACACACACCACATATATATATAATATAATTATATATATATATATATAATATTTTATATATATATATACATATACATATATGTAATACGCACACACACACACACACACACACACACACACCACCAAAACACCACACACAAAACCCCACACACACACACCCCAACACACACACACACACAACACACACCGCACACACACACCACACACACACACACAAAACACCCCACCCAATATATATATAGATATATATTAATTATATATTATATTTTAAAATATATATAATATATATATATATTTATATAGTATATATATATATATATAATATATATATATAATATATATATTTATATATTATATATATAATATATAAATATATATATATATATATTTATATATATTATATTATATATATATTATATATTTATATATATATATATTATATATAATATATATTATTTTAATATATTATCACAAAACACACAGAAATTGAAAAATTTCCGTTATTTCAAAGAGTTAAATTACAATATACGGTATTCGCAAAAGTGTCATGTCACATCCATGGTATTGAAAGAAAGAAGAAGGGAACCCGCAAATAAAAAAAAGAACGGGTTTTTTCGGAAGCATTAAAAATAGTTAAAATGAATTTCTTTTTACACCGTTTTTATTTTTTTCTATCAAGTTTTTTTATTTTTTTCCCCAGAAACAAAGCTCTGTCACACGTTTTTTGTAAAAAAACGCAGAAAAAATAATAAGACGGAGTCAGTTTTTTTTTTGGAGAAAAAAAATTTTCGACATTATAACCTAAAACAGGGGGAAAAATTTTCAAAACGAATGATACGAAAAAACAGAAGAAAAAGGCCATAAATGAATAATTTTTTTGAATCCCCGGAAACACTAGGATGAGATTTTCAATAAATAAACAATTTTGTATCTCCATTCCCGAAG
>NC_051387.1:16545730-16547036 GCF_015228065.2 Penaeus monodon
CAAAAAAGTTGGACAATTTAAAAAGGTATAACGTAATATCAATATAGCAGACGGGACCATTTTGAGTTTAGCTCTTCTCCCCTATTGAAACAAATAGGTAAAAAAACCCCACACACACACACACACACACACACACACACACACACACCACACACACACACACACACCACACACACACCACACACACACCTGATATATAAAATATACATATATATATATATATATATATTATATATAATATATATATATATATATATATATAATATATATATATATATATTCATTTTACATGTAGTAGAAAGATGCAGATAAAGATGTAAAAAGAAATATGTTCATTCCGTAATGTGCATCGCGTTGTCAAATTTCTGTCATTTTATTTTCTTAAGTGGCCTATACATATATATAATAAAAATATATAAAATATTAATTAAAATATATATATATTAATATATATATATATATATATATTATATATATATATGTACCATATATGTATATACACATACATATGTGTGTATATACATATATGTAATATACATATTTATGTACATGTAGTAAATAGATAAGCTTTGTCCATAGCTCTGTATCAGTTTTTTTTTTTTTTTTTTTTTAATAATGACTTATCTGATATAACTTTTATCATATTTTTTAGGTCTGTTACTTCTGGCAATTGGGTGGAGCAGAATTAGCTAGGAAATGTATATTTACTATGATTTTGTAGTAGATTTTTCCACAGTGAAGTTATGTAGGATTTAATGTACTTTACAGAATGAGACACATGGACGGTTATCTTAGTCACGTAGCCTAAAGGGAGTTTTCAAGTGCAACAGTTTACCTTGGGAGCAGGTGTTTTTTCTGGTTGTCTTAGTTATGTTAGAAATCTTGGAACTAAATTCCCTTGATACGTTGAGGACACTATTTAAAAGGGAAATCTACAAGTCTAATGATCACGGATTCATCTCCAGAATTATCCCCGAAGATAAAGAATTTCTTTTCGAGGAGAAGTACAGTCAGCGCTTGTATTGAAAAGTTGACTAAGCGGTTCCATAAGAAATTCGGTGATAATACCGGAAGGAATAAGACTTCACAAGATATATGGTTGACTTGGGAGTCTGTTAAAGTCGGAATGCAAACTGATAATGCATCTGGCGCAATCTCCCTTGAACAAGGGAGAGAGTAGGCATGAGACCACACTTAAGGGGGACGCTCCTGGAGAGATAAGTTCTCCAGTGAGCCATTACCATAACCGATCCAGACTCCTGGTCAGCATTCATCTGATGCTGCGTACCCAGCACAATTGCAGGGG
>NC_051387.1:16547136-16551912 GCF_015228065.2 Penaeus monodon
TATCAATTTTGTTATCTTATCATCATAAAATCATTATTATTGTTTTTATTATATTATCATTATGATGTGATAATGTGATTGATGATGATGATGATGAGATGATAGATGATGATGATATGATGATAGATGATGATGTGAGGGGGATGAGATGATGATATGTATAAAAATAATATAATAAATAAAAATAAATAAAAATAAAAAGATAATGATAATGAAAATATAAATGAGATAATGATAATGAAAATGAAATGATAAGATAATGATAATGAAATGAAATGAAAAATATAACGATAACGATAAGATAATGTAATAAAATGATAATGATAATGAATGATAAGTATGATGAGGATGTGATGATGAAAATTACATGATGATGATAAAAATAATAATGACAAAAATAGTAGTATATAATAATAAAATAAAAATAATAATATAATAAAAAAATAATATAAAATATAATAATAAAAAAAAATTTTGATAATTATAAAAATAAGGATGCTTTTAATAATAACAACAACAACAAAAACAAAAGAAAACAAAATAATAAAAAATAATAGTATGGGAATAATAATAATTAATAAAAATAATAGTATCAATAATATTATAATAATAAAACAAAAACAATGATAAGAAAATAATAATAATGATGATGTTTGATAATAACAACAACAACAAACAACAAAAAACAAAAACAATTAATAATAATAATAATAATAATAATAATAATTTTAATAATAATATAATAATAATTATTTTTATTATTTTTTATTTATTATTATTGTTGTTTTTGTTGTTGTTGTTGTTGTTGTTGTTATTATCATCATCATCATTATTATTATTATTATCAATATTTTTATTTATTATTATTATTATTATTATTATTATTATTATTATTATATTTTTATTAATATTACTTCATTATCATTTTGTCTTTATTATTTTATCATCATCAGATAATTATTCATCTATCCTCTCATATCATTATCATTTCATATCATTATCATTATCATTATCATTATCATTATCGTTATCGTTATCATTATCATTATCATTATCATTATCATTATCATTATCATTATCATTATCATTATTATTATTATCATCATCATCATCATCATCATCATCATCATCATCATCATCATCATCATCATCATCATCATCATCATCACATCATCATTATCATCATCATAATGATAATAATAATAAAAACAATAATAATGATTGATGATGATAATGATAACAATAATGATAACGATAACAAGAAAACGTACGACGCTGTTATGGTCCTCTCGCTCTAAAGCTTTCAAACGTTCAAGGAAATTCGGTCACGCAATAAATGTGATGCACAACATTTTTCCAAGAAATAGCAGATAATTGTTGCAAGAGGTTAATGTATTCTATTGATTTATCGTCTGTTGTATTAAGTACCAATGGTGATTATTGTTATAGCTCCGTAAAGGCTATAAAATTTTCAAATTTATATGTTTCCTTATTTCAGAAGTAGTTTTGGAAAGACATTAACCTTTTCATCACAGTGAAAAAATGCAATGATAACACTAGCAGTAAAATTACAAAAAAAAAATAAAGTGGTGAAGATCATAATTATTACGATGCTCATATAACACAGGGAATATATGCTTGAAAGAACACATTGACTGGAAAGCCGGGAATGTTGAGAAATTGATCCGCATATAAAAACAAATATGAAGAATAGGTCAAACTATATAAAAAAATGAAGAATATGTCAAACTATTAACAAAAAAATAAAGGGAAAATAGTTAATAAAGAGAGATAGAAAAAGAAAAGATAAACGAGAAAATGGTGAATATAATGTATGGTCAAAATATCACTCTCCTTGTTATCCCCCCCCCCCCCGTCCCTTGCTCGTTGTTAACAAGGGGGTCTTAGGAGACAGAGACTGCGACCTAGTGTAAGGGATCAGCCCTGCCTTGGACCTCAGCCCCCGCCTCAACAAATTTTGCATGGTCTTTTCTTCCCCCCTTTCTTTCTTTTTCTCTTCTTCGTCCCCTTCTTCTGTCCACTTATCCTACTCGGTAACTTATTTTTTACCCGTTTTGTCGTAATACTTTATCACAATGCTATACTGCTGCCGTATTTTGAATACACTGCTAATGACCTTGGATGTTTTCGCGGCAGAATTTTTCCAGTAAACAAATAAATCTTGTTATTTATCAGTAAATGTATCCTTTGTAGAGACCAAGTAACTGGCCTGTCGGCGCTTCTCCAACACGAACGCTGAGATGAGGGGACAGATTAAAGGCAGTCTGCAGCGGAAAGTCTTAGTGGTCGGGTATGATTTCGAGAAGGACTTGGTAACCTTGTCACATGCATCATCTTCCCATGTAAGTGACCAGAGACAGCCAACAAAATAAAAAGCAAGAACACTATCAAGTTTACTTAACAAAAGCTCACCCGTCATCATCGCCATCATGATGGTGATGACTGGTAATAACAATAACACTAGTAGTGACATTGATAATAAAAAGAATAACAACTACTACAATAATAATAATGATAATAATAATAACCTAATGATGGTATTGATAATGATAAAGATAATGATAAAACAATAATGACGATAGCATATAATAGCAGCGATGATGATAAATGATAATATCAACAATGCAATTCAGTGATAATTACAATAGTAAGAATGATTTAATAACAACATTTATTATGATAGTAACAATAATCATAACAACAATAGTAATAAATTATCATTACTAGTATGATAACATAATAATGCTTCATATAATCACAATGGTAAAAGCAATCATATTGTCAGCAATAGTGATAAAAGTGATTATAATACTACGGCTACCAGCATGATAATGATAATAATAAAAAAAAAAAAAAACAATGACAATGTTTTTCTCAATAACCCAAATAACAATGATAAGGACTATAACCATAATATCAATGGTCTTTATGTAAACAAATAAAATATACATTGATTCTCTCGTTGACAAGTGGCTGTTTTGAAGGAGAATCGCAATGGATTGTCCTGCTCATAGGAGAAAGTGCCATCGGGAGACGTTACTGTGGAATGCAGTCTTGTGCCTCGTCTTAGCAGGTCAGTACCTGCTAAGTACCTTTGTTCTGGTATCGTTACTTAAGAGATTTATCGTTATGCTGATTATACTGTGGTTATTGTTATTCCCTAGTTTGAATTTATCTTTTGAAGTAAAAATAGCCATGATAAGTGGAGGATTAAGTGACGAACCAAGGGATACGCATATGCGCGTGTGCGATTGTTAAGCAGGCTAACAGGATTATGAAGTATAAAGAATCTGTAAATGACATTCCTTTCCAAACACCAAAAGCATTCTAACATGACATCAACACCGTTTTTAGGACCTGTAGCTTGTGTGAAGGTTCTGTACGTGGAATCTAACACAGGACACGTCGCCGTCAACGGAAGCCTTCCTCCGAGCACAGGCGCTGTCTTGAAAGACCCGAGGTTTCCATCCTCCGCTGATTACACTGCCTGCCTTAGGTTTCAGTTTGCAAAGCTCAAGAAGGTGAATATCTTGCTAAGGGTGTCCACGAATGCAACGCGACCTCTTCTGGAACTTGGTTAGTGAGCGACGTAATAGTTGCCGGTTGTTATGTATGTATGTATATATGTGTGTGTATATGTGCGTGTGTTTGTGTGTGTGTGTGTGTGTGTGTGTGTGTGTGTGGTGTGTGTGTGTGTGTGTGTGTGTGTGGAGGTGAGAATACTCAAATACTCCAATTCTTAGTGACTTCATTGTGCCAATATCGCACTTGCTGATAACAGACAAAAAATACAAATTGTATTTGTTTTCACTTCCTGTACTTGTGGCTCTTTGCGTGTGGGCGTTACCTTGTGTTTTTGTTTCATTTTTTTCGCGTGTGTATGTGCATCCGTTTGCGAATAATCTTATTATGTTTATCTGTAGCGTAATATACAAATCAACAAAACTATTCATTTACCAATTAATTGATTGCCTGATAACTGTAAGTCCCATAAATACCAACTAATTACAATGTGCAGTATGCTTTTTGCACACACCCAATGGAGGGATCCATACAAAATAAAGATAAAATAAAGGAGTAACAAATCATATTTTTTCTACAAATACAGAAATAAGATAAATCACACCTAGAATTTATTTCATTCTGTATTCATTTCACAGAAGAGATTTTTTCACCATTGTATACCAGTGGTTCCCAATCGTCTTACACTCGTGACCCCTTTCTCAAACCTCCAACACATCCGCTATCACCATTCCAATTTTTTTAGGCTGAGGAAAACAGACAAGAAAGCGACAAGTGAATACGTAACAATGAAAAGACCTAAATGGTGTTTTCTTGACATAAATTAAATGTATCAATTAAAAGAAGAACTGGCAGATATTAACATATTAATTAAAAGCAAGGTCAAGAGAAAATGGGCACCGGGGCAACGAAAGGAGTCCCACGAAAGCGAAATCGAGGTGCCATTCAAGGTCAAGCTCGAATGCAACTGCAGTGTGTCATCCTCTTCTCTGGATCGCAGACGCAGACTTGTGCGCGTGCGTGCCACAAAGATGCGCCAGCAGGCCATCTCCGCCGTAAACTCAACGCCCAGGATGACGGTTTCTCCGCGCGACTCGCTCACCCGGCGGAGGTCACCCAGGCGGAATTCTAGCCAAGCCTTCAAGGTTACAGGCTTGCCAGTGACATTCTCATGACGATGTGTCAATTTCTCGCCGAAACGGTTGGCAGCATTGCAACGCGGGCATGTTTGCC
>NC_051387.1:16552012-16563077 GCF_015228065.2 Penaeus monodon
TTTTTACAGCTACACATGATATATATCCCCGATAAATCTAAACATGCTACCATCACCCCCATACCAAAGTCAGGGAAGTCAGCACATGAGGTGGAATATTACTGCCCCATCTCATTGCTGGAAGTTGTTGGGAAACTGCTAGAGAAGCTAATAACATGCAGACTCACTACACACTTCGAAAACAACATACACAACAGTAAGCAATACATGACCGAGAGCGCTATCGGCATCGCTTAAGAGAAACACTAAATCAACATTATTCAACAAGACTTCAGTAAGGCCTTTGACAAGGACTGTCATGATGGTCTCAAATACAAATTAACACAGTTACAACTCCCGACACGTCTCCTGCATCTCCTCTGCAGCTTCCTGGACCACAGGACTGCCATAATATACCTGGGAACCCACCTGGGCCCCCCCCCCCATCTGCCATAAACCTACAACCTTACGGCAACAATATATCCTATGCAGCTGATATCACATAGATGATCTCACACCCCTCTAAATCAAAACACATAATGAAACGAACAGCAAGAGCTATTCAGAGCATCAACACCTTTGAGCACCATTGGGAAATACAGACAATTCACAACCCGTCACAGTCAATAACACTAACATCCCATACACAAACGGAGGCTACATTCTCGGATTCCACCTTACAAACACCGGATTCATCACACACATCAGAGAATGGCACAAGCACACACAACACTCACCAATTCACAGACAAAACTTAGACCGTACAAAAACTGTCATACCAGTTCTTGAATCCACATCTATTCTGCTGGTTTCAATATCAAACTCATACACACATTCAAAAAGCAATCAGTACAAAACCAAGCATTGCTCTGGCTACACAGTGCAACACTTACAGACCAAATTTCCGCAGAAACTCTACACAGAACATACAGCATTGAGCCACTAAACACACACATACACAGATAAGCTAAAAACACTATCCGACTATGGGAACAAGAACATGAACACTACAGCATCATTGACAAACAAACCACACCTGGTGGCAAAGAATACTAACACTCACTAAAAACATAATACCCTCACCCATATACGCACGCTCATACATCAGACATGACCATGACTAATTTTAAGGACTAACATGTAAAAAAAACAAACAAAAAAGCAGTCTTCCTCAGAATCCTCAAAGGACTGGCTAAACCACGACACACAATTAATTCCATCCACGGCAAAGAGATTAACCCACATTCTGCCAGCTCCCATGCGTGCAGTGTGATTAGCCAATCATGGGGGAGAGAGGCTGGCCACTTTGATATAAATTCGGCGAGCTGTACCACTTTGTCCGTCCTGCAACTGGAACTGCCTTGAAGAGGTGCAGGACCTTGAGCTCTCTTTCAGCCTTTGAGATGGCTGGCTCACTTTTGAGGGATGACCAACGATACCTATGTTGTAGGTGGAATGGTATCCCCTCTACTACCCTACCTTACTATGCTATCTTTTCTCTGTTTGCCATTGCATAGCACCCTTGTGTGCTGTGGGGACAGGAGTCCTGGAGTGATCCCTTTGGCAGCCCTTCTAAAGCCATATATGGCCCCTTGGGGGCAAAAAAAAAATAAAAAAGCCAGGAAAAAACTCTTTTAAAAACCCCCCCAAACCGGAGCCGCCTTCCCGCGGGGGGGGGGCTTGGGGCCCCCCTGATCGGTGAGCCGTACCAGAGGGAAAACCCATACTGGGGGGGTCACCATTTAGGGTGGCCCAAAATGGTTTCCCTGGTCCCCCAAAGGGCCTATGGAGGGGAAGGGGTGTCCCCACCCCCCCCCGGGTTCATTCCATTTTGGGACCAGGGAGAACTCCCCCTTTTTGTGTTTCCCGTTGGGGGCATTCTGAAATTACCAGGAGACAGGAGTCCGGGGGTTAAAGCGTCCTGCACATGCGCCCCTGCAGCTAAAACAAACCTCTTTGGTCCTTTATTCGGTTTAGACGGGTGGTTTTGATAAAGGCCCTTTCCAAGTCATGGGCCCGGGTCAAATATGCTAGGGTCAGCATGCACTTTTCCCGTCGGTACGCATAGGCCCCCAAAAAACCCCTTTGCCATCATACTGTAATAGTGGCTTGTATATTTTCCTCTTTAAAACCCCCCCGGGGTTGTTTGGAGATTTTAAACCCCAACTATGTTTCCCCCCTCGTTGGACTCCAGGTGGGGGGGGGTGGGAAAATGAAAAATTCAATTTGTATGAGTAGTCCAACTTTACAAAGATCTAGCCCCTTTTCCCCTGAGACCTGCGCAACCCTCGACCATTTTTTTCGGGAAAAATCACACTTGGGTCACTCGGGAACCTTTTCCCGCTTAAAAAGGGCAAGAATGGGATCATAAGGGTTCCCACCCCCCAAAACCCAAAGTAAAAGGGGAAAAAGTCCTCCTAAATCCACAAAAGGAAAATTTTACCGGGTTTAAATAAAAGAGTATTTCATATAGAAATTTACCGGGTGGGGAAAAGACCATTGATGTGTATCAACAGGGTCTTGACTTTTTTTAAAGTTAAATCGAAAATATTTTGAAGTATGTAAACGTGACCCCGGGAATAAACCCCACAGCGAGATTGGTACCCTTTATTTTTGGGGTTTCGCCCCCAGATGGGGAGTGACCATCTGCGTGCGATATGCAACATTCAGGGGGCCCTCAATTTTAAATCTCTCCTAAACAAACCCTCAATCTGGGGAAAGGGGAATTGTTTTTTCCCGAGCCCCTGATGGGGTTATTGAGGAGAAACTGTTAGAGGAATAGAAAAATTTTTTAAGGGTAGTGGAAGTAAAATTTTTAGGAGAAAGTTAAAGGGTTTTTTGGAACAGCCCCGGACACCATTTTCTTTTTCTAATTTTTAACATTTTTTTTCCCTTCCAAATGGGTTTTAAGTTAGCAGGAAACCCCCCTCAAGGTAAAGCCATATTTTCCCCCAACCCCTATGCGGTGTTTCCACTGCCAATTTTTATGGGGGGGGAAACCCAAACCCTTTTCCCCTTTTTAAAGAAAATGGAAAACCCAAAGAGATGTGTAAAGTGGGGGTAAAACAGTCATCAAGGAAAATACAACTTCCAGGTCCAATATCCCTTTTTACCACTGCAAAAAACCTCATGAAGTTTTTTCAAAGCTTTAAAAGGTCCAAATTTAAAAAGGAAGAAATTGGGGAATGGGAAAAAGGAGAAATTGTTTTCCCAAGAGGCAAAGCACATGCCTTGTCTGTTTGCCCCGCCGGGTTGTCCTTTGCTTGGGTTCTAGCCCACCCTCCTTCCCCCCCAACCCCTTGCCCCCAATTTTTCCTTACAGCACACACTCGGGCCACTTTCTTTAACCCTCAGTGGGAAAAGGGCTACACTGCCTTTTGGTGGTTGTTCCACCAAAAACAAGTAGGTGAGGATCTATTGAGGAGACCCCTTCCCCCCAAAAGAAAGGCCCTTTGGAGCCTCAGGAAAGGCTCCAGGGACTCAACTGCCCAGCTCCAGCTCCCCACCACATCCACGGGACCCTCTCTGCTAGGCAAATGCTCCTGAAAAAGGGGCTCGGGCATCCCCCTTTCCCCGGCAAAAAAACCCCGAACCTGCCCAAAAAAGATTTCCAGCTCCCACAAAAATCCCACGGGGGCCCCTCCACTGCTAACAAATCCCCTGAACAAAGGCTCAGGTCCACCCTTTGCCTAGGCAAAGAAATCCGAACCTGCCCAAAGGGAAAACCCTGTGGAAACAAATTCCCCCGGTAAACAAATATTAAAAGGTACTCCCAGGATCCGGGAAAGGGACACCTAAAGGTTGGGGAAAACCTTGCCCACGGGTGCTGAAAACACCTTATGAAAAAATAATTAAAGAACGGGATCCCTAATCCAATGGAACTTTGGGGGAAATTTTCATGCAAAAGGGGAAAACTGCAACATCTGATAGCTTCAGGGAAACCCGTTTTTGTATCCCCTCCCCAAAGATTTTTGCCCGGGGGAAAAATCGCCCCTTTTCCCCTGAGAGGTTTCCCAAGTTCAAGCCCATTTTTAAACCCTTTTTGAAAAATGGACCTCATGGAGGGGGGTACAGTAATGGAAACGTCAAGATTTTCCCCTTTCGGGGGCCAAATCCCACCGCAAAAAATGCAGGTAAGGGCCGGGTTGAGAATAGGTTTTGAAACGCCTTACACTGTTGCATCCATCCCCTTTCCTCCACAAAATCTACATTAATGATTTGAAATCTATTTGGGAAAAGTTGCCACACCCAAATTTCTACTTTTGGGGAAGATTTCAAGGGTTTGGCATCACCTCTGGGGAGACACTTTTTTCAACCCTCGAGGAAGGCCTTGGAGTCCCCTTTTTTCTTAGAGTAGGGTGCAGTTTTTTAAATGAACAGTCACTCCCACACATTTCCAAATTCAAACTGGGAAAATTCTCCAAAATAGACCTATCAATAGGGTCACCTGATTCACATTGAACCCTTTTCTTGGCAGGTCATGGGGGGAAAAAAACTTGCATGGAAGTGCCACTTTTCCCAAACTTTTTGGAGGGGTGAATGGTATTTTTTCCCGCCAAAGGGTGCAGAGAAGGGCCCCTTGAAAAAATGCGGCCCGGGAAACTTTTTTTGATCAACCCGCAGTATTGCAAGGATCTGTGAATGAATTTTTTAGTGTGTTTTAAGATTCTGTTTTCACTCACATCACGAATTCACCTTGCAGCAGAAGCATCCATTCCCAAAAGTAGCGGCCATTACCGTCGACCTCCAGTACCATGGTGGTCTGATGAATGCCAACAAGCTGTCAGAGCAAGAAAGCTGCATTAAGGCAAAAACGACGCCCCAGCATTGTAACCTTGATCAGTTACAAAAAGACCCGAGCCAAGGCAGCGCGTGCTAAAGGAGGCTAGACGGACGTCGTGGAGACAGTATGTCTCCTCATTAACTCTGGGACCCCCTTAGCATGGGTATGGGACAAGGTGCGTAAGATGCTGGAAAGAGCATATCCATGTCACAACCTGCTTTGAAGATAGATGGCATAATCATCACAGACAAAAAATATGTTGCTAATGAGCTAGCTAAATCCATGGCAGAGATCTCCTCTGGAACATCTTACACTGCCCGATTCTCCACTCTTTGGGCTGAACAAGAACAACACCCAGTGTCGTTCTTCAGTAGGACTGCAGCAGAACTTCCATACAACTTGCCATTTTTGCGCAAGGAGATGGACTCTGCTTTGCAGCTCTGCCTAAGACTGCCCCAGGAATGACCATACCAAATGATATCTCACTTACCAGAGAGCTCCCAGAAGTTCCTGTTAGACCTTATTAATAGGATCTATAGGGAGGGCACAGTGCCATCCACATGGAAGAGCTATAATCATTCCTGTTCCTAAACCTGGCAAAGATGCTTCCCACCAGGAAATTACAGACCAATTTCCCTCACCAGCTGCATCTGCAAGCTGATGGAGAAAATGGTAAACTTCAGGTTGACATGGCTGCTAGAAAAGGAAAACGTGTTGACCCATATCAATATGGCTATTAGAAAATTAGATCGACCACAGATGCACTTGTGAGGATGGAAACTGCTATACAGAATTCCTTCGCACAGCGACGTCACAGTCTTCTTTGACCTTGAAAAGGCTTATGATACTACTTGGAAGCATGGCATACTCATGAAGCTGTATGACATTGGTTTAAGAGGAGCATTACCTACCTTCATACAAAGCTTCCTTGCTACAGGAAATTTAGAGTTCGGGTGGGAAACAGTTTCTCTAACCTGGAAGATCAGCTGGAAGGGGTCCCACAAGGGAGTGTCTTAAGTGTGACCCTGTTTGCCATTGCTATAAATGACATTGTAAAGGTTGTTCCAAGTGCTGTCTCATGTAATCTGTATGTGGATGACTTTACACTGTACTGCTCAGGAGGAAGCTTACAGGATGTGCAAGGACGCATGCAGACTGCAATAAATCAGGTTGTACAGTGGGCTACATATCATGGGTTCAAATTTTCTCCAAGCAAGACCATGGCTATACATTTCCATAAACGAGGAAAGTTCCATCCTTCCCTCTATTTAGGAGCAAACCCACTGCAATTTGTCCAAGAGGTGAAGTACTTGGGTCTAATTTTTGACTCGAGACTTACATGGGTGTCTCACATCAAACAGTTAAAATTGAAGGCTAAAAAAGCACTTAGTATTTTGCGGGTTCTTTCACATTTATCTTGGGGTGCAGACCACACAACGCTTCTACGGCTTTACCGAGCGCTTATTCGTAGTAAGCTTGACTATGGATGTGAAGCTTATTCATCTGCAACTCCCACTGTTCTCCGGATGTTGGACTCGGTTCATAATGAAGCTCTCAGAATCTGTACTGGGGCTTTCAGGTCTTCACCTGTGGAGTCCCTGTATGCTGAGAGTGGAGAACCACCTCTTTCATTACACTGCATTACACCGACTACATGAACCTGATTTACTACACGAGACTACAAAGGATTCCGGGATCTCCTACATCCAGATTAGTTTCAACCCCCTTGAGGATAGCCGATCCTATGGTAGGAGAATGAGAATCTTGTAGAAGACTTTAATTTAAGTCTCACTAAGTTCTGGCTGTTGGAATTCCCAATTCCCCCCTTGGACTAATCAAGTCGAGCTGGATTTAGTCGGAATTGGGAAAGGGGAGAGATCTGAAGCAGAAGTCAGAGAGAGATTTCTTCAGCACATTTCTAAGTACCAAGGATCGGACGCAATATATACAGATGGTTCGAAATCTGAAAATGGTGTGGGTTTCGCAGCAGTGAGCAGAAGGAAGACTGCATCTGGCAGTCTTTCTCTAGCAGCCTCGATCTTCACTGCAGAGTTACATGCCATCCTTGCAGCAGTTAAGATGACTAGAGATCTTATGAACCATTCTATTGTGATATATTGTGACTCTCGTAGGGCCTTGCAAGCAATCAAGAGCTTAAACTCATCACATCCAATAGTGAGGGAGGTTCAAGATTGGCTTGCACTGATGTCAACACATAAAAAGATAACTCTGGTGTTGGGTGGCCAGCGCATGTTGGTGTCAGTGGGAATGAGCGAGCTGATCAGAAGGCCAAGGCAGCTGCCGCTCAGCCTTGTGATGCTCGTTTTCCTCTCCCACACACCGACCTGAAACCCAGCATCAGGAGTTGTCTTCGCGATAAATGGAAGGAACAATGGAGGCATATCTCCAGAAATAAACTGCGAGAGATTAGAGATGACCTTGGCAGTTGGGTGACTAGCATCCATCCCAACCGAAAAGTGGAAGTTGCATTAACAAGGCTAAGAATCGGGCACACAAGACTGACTCATGGCCGATGATGGCTAAAAGTCAAGCACTTTGTGAGGGATGCCAAGAGCCCTTAACGATCGCACATGTAGTGGAAAGATGTGCAACATTCTCAGGACCAAAGGACGCATGTACTTGTCTCCCCATATAACTGAAGAATGTATTGGGGGAGGATTGTGACATAGAGGGGCTTATTAGCTTCCATTAGGGAGACTAATATTTTAATAAAATTAATTCTGCATAATGTTTATGCAAGCATTTATACACTTAGGGTATAAATCTATGCTTTGATTTCAATTTGTTTATTGTTATTATAAAGAAATCTATTGATAGATTTTTTAAAGGTTTAAACATTTTCATAGTTCTGTTTAAGAAGGTATTCGCCGCTAATGACCTAGCTGTTGACGCGGAGATAATTTTAAATAATCAATCAATCAATTCCTACCCTAACAGAGGTTAGGAGGGATTTCCAAAGCTGAAAGTATGGAAAGCTGCAGGGCATATGTGATATCCCAGCTGAACTTCTAAAGGCTGGGGGTGAACCTATGGCTCAGGGCTTGAATGTAGTCTTGTCTTCCATCTGGCAGTCTGGTACCATTCCCCCTGACCTGTTGAGAAGCATGGTTATCCCTTTCTAGAAGGGGAAAGGAGATCATTGGGACTGTAGCAACTACCGTGGCATTACACTGCTCAGCATACCAGGCAAAGCTTTCGCCCACATTCTTCTGAAACGGATCCATGACCATTTACTAAGGCACCAGAGGACCGGAAGCAGTTGGATCTTCTGGCAAGTCCACAATAGACAGCATATCAACGCTTCGAGTAAATGTGGAACACTGTCACGAGTTTGGTCGTGGGTTGCTTGCAGCCTACATCGACCTCAGGAAAGCGTTTGACTCAGAGCATTCAGAATCATTATGGGGGATTTTGAGACTCAGGGTAATTCCGACACAGATTATTGGCCTAATAGCAAGCCTTATATACCGGTACTGAAAGTGCTGTAAAGTGTGGTGGGGGCCTGTCAAACTTCTTCCCTGTTAATTCAGGGGGTGAGCAAGGTGTATCCTTGCACTAACACTTTTCAACACCTGCATGGACTAGATAATGGGCAGAGCTACTACATAAAGTCAGTGTGGAGCAACACTGGGCAATATGGAGATCTCAGACCTTGACTTTGCTAATGTTGTTGCTAAACATCCCTGGAGTCACTGGTAGTGGCTCTTGATGCATTTAGCAATGAGGCGAAGCCCCTAGGCCTAGAGGTCTCCTGGACCAAGACCAAGATTCAGGACTTTAGGGGCTTTTAGGGGAATCTGTTCAGTCGATCCATGGACGTTGAAGTTACAGATAGCTTTGCATACCTTGGTAGCATAGTCCAACTCGGGCTGTCAGGACCAGAAGTCAGTAGATGGATTGCTATGCCAACAGGAGCCATGAACTCGATCAACCAAGAGTGTTGAGATGTCCGGTACCTATGCAGAAGGGACAAAATTTTATGAAAAATTCGTTAAGTTAAGCATTGAATAATCTTCTCCCAGGGCTTAAAAACCGATTCCGCGCCTAAAGTTTTTGGACTTACATGGAATTGGAGTCGCGGGGCCGGATCTTATTCTCAAGAATCTGGACCTAATGAGAACTGTTCTTGCTTCTTGTGAGACGATTTCTTGCTATCTTTTTGCCCTATGTGCATCAATAGCAATGCATTCTGGAAGTCCAGGTGCAGAATCTTATTAATACCAAATTGCAATATGCTGTATAACGCTGAGTTTTCAGGGCTGAAAAGTATGAGCAATGTCATAAGCTAGTTAGAAATGAGTAAACAATTATAAATAAATAAAAAGAATTTCTTTATTTTAATTATTATAATTTTATTAAAATACAGGAACTTAATCTAAATATTAAAAAAAATATGAAAGGACAAGAGTCTTAAAGATTATATAATATTAATTATATAATATATATATTATAATATATATAATATATTATATATATATTTATATAGTATATAATAATATATTTAGAATAATATATACATATAATATTTATTTATATATTTAGATATACTATATATTTTGAATGTTATATGAATTGGTTGATATTATGTTTTTAGTAGATGTATATTTAGTTAGATTATGTATTGATGTAGTAGTGATTATTTATAATTATAATATGATATAAATAATAAATTATATTATATTATAATTAATATAATATATATATATATATTATTATTATATCATATTATATAATATTAATATTATCAATATATATAGATAATATAATATTATGATATACTAACTATCGCTTGAGTGATATGTTGCATTAAGTGATACAGAAGCCATATACTTGAGATAATATACAACTCTGATTATACTATATATATAGTACACAATACTATTAACATGAGTATTTATTCATATACTAATATCAACTACATCAATTAGTACTACTATCATGAAATCATATATGTAAATATACGATATATATCATATGTAGATATATAAGTTACTATTATATGCAGTACTATAGTATAATACTATAGTCATTATACATAGTGTGTATGGTGATAGTATATGTAGTGATGTCTATTGTAGGTGACTTATGTTAATGTAAGTTGCTAGTGATATATATTGTAATACTGTGAATATACTTTCTGATAGTTTCAATCATTATTGCACATCTGAACTATTATTCATGAAATTGTTATATGCATATATATGACTATGCAAATATCCATATTATGATTCGATCATATAAGTATTCTATACTTCTATATTTATCATATATATTAGTGCTATTATATCATATATATGATTATATATATATAATAAGTATTATAGAATTATATACATTATAATATATGGTATATTATATTATATTATATTAATATATTACAGTATATATATTATATTATATAATTCTATTATGCCATCTATTCTGACTATTCATAACGTTGTAATTAGTTAATATCTACATAATCTAATATCATCAATCATATACAACACCACTAAGCTCACGATATACAGAATTCAGTTAAACAAGTAGCATGTAGAACTCGACTAGTTCAGATGCATAAAGTATGCAGGACTAGACATATAATTTATCATAGTAATATACATAGTAGTATAGACTTACCTGTCAGTAATAGATGTAATAGATACTCATATAGAATAGTATATTATATCATATATTAATATTCTATATATATATGAAGAATATTATCTATCAAAATATGTTAAGATATGATAAGCTAAACGATAAGTAATATATGAAATAATGATGATATAGTAATGTAATATAGTAGTGCCCTTATGAAAATAAAGAAACATTGTTTCATTTAAAAGATGATACATTTATTAATATGTATGAGATATATAATATTATAGATATTATAGTAATATATTAATGATTGTAATAAGTATAAATTATCTATCATATAGTAATATATTATATATATATATATAATAATGTAATATAGATAAATTAGCTATATAAAGATAAATATTATATATATATATAATAAATACTATTATATATATATATATTTGATAGTATATAAAGGCCCTCCTCTTAGTGGTAATGTATGAATTTTTTATGCTGGCTTCCGTTACGGTGTTGAGTGTGTCTAGAACGTCTGTTGCAGAGAGCGTAAGTTCTGTTGTTCGCTAACCAATACAACGCGCACCACAGAACTGAGAATAGCATAAATATATTGTGGTGAATGAACAATATACAGCAGCCCTCAGATAATAGAAATATAATTTAATGTATATGGTGTTATAATATGAATTACGAATT
>NC_051387.1:16568177-16573526 GCF_015228065.2 Penaeus monodon
CTATTTCAACTTTCATCATAACACACTTGAATACGTATTTATCAAATGTACATTCCTTGTAAATGACAGGCGTTTACATATTTTTATTATAATACTTGTGTTATAATTGCGCATGCTCACCCGTCTGTCGGCAAATTTGACAGATTTGTTGTTAGTCTACTCATGGCTTGTTTCGGAAGTGAAGTTTGTTAACATTGCTTGCTACTTGTGTTTCTGAATCCTTTCACAATGTCCCGGTAAAGTGAAGACAATGAAATTGTTACGATCTCTGGGATAACACAAATACAGTGAAGTGCAGTACCAGTGTTCTAGCTGCTGAAGTTCGTCAGAGGTTCGTCACTTCAACCACCTTTTCCTTCAGCATAATGTAAACCCAATTTTCTTCTTTAATTATACAGAATATAGTAATCCATGAAATAGTCGTGTAGGAAATGCGGTGATTTGAAAGGGGTCCAGGGGTGAAGCGTCTATTTAGTTTTATACTGTGATTGGAAGGGTGTTCGGGGGCTGTGTCCACAGCTTAGGAGATACGGAAATCGGGAAGGGGTCCTGGGCGGAGACCTCGTGTTAGGAAGGATTTTGGTTCATACGGCATGTTGTGCGTTTTGGGACGGGCTTCATTTGCTCGTTCGTTCGCGCATCGCCGGGAAGAATCTTTCAGGTTCATTTTTTCCGCTTTCCACTGTGTTTAGTGTCTAAAATACGAATTCTTTCTTCACATTTTTACATTTTAAATACTTGTTATGAGCAACTCCGACCATATATATATATGTGTGTGGTGGTGTATAATATATATATATATATTATATAATTATATTATATATTATATATATATATATTATATATATTTTATACATCTTATACCCCAGTGAGAGATAAAAGACGAAGAAAACGTACAAAATATCTATCGAGGATGTCTTCTGTCCTTGACTTGATATTTTTGGGTTTTTTCAAATGTTAAAATTGTGCTTCAAGGTGTATCAAAAACCGATTGAAAAAGTTAAATTAAAAAACATAGATATTAACCACTGTTATGGATTTGGCCACCCTTGAAGACTAAAAGAGTAAAACCATTCTGAAGTTTTTTTTTTTTTTATGAAAAAAATCCCCTTTATGTCAAATAGTATGCACTCACAAATGCATGTAAAATTTTCTATTTTCTTTTCCCGGGGAAAAAAAACTGAAACGTTGGTTTTTTTACGAGGAAAAACCCTTTTTTCTTTTTTGTGCAAAAAGAATTATTTAAAAAAATCCGAGAGTTAAAATTTCCCTTTCCCCTTTTCTATAAAAAAAATATTTTAAAAAAAATTTCGTAGAATATCCCACTTTCTAAAAAGGGCCCCATGGCTTGTCATTGGGGCCCCTTGATATTAAAAGTTTAAAAGTAATAAGTTTTCTGGTATCTGAAATATAAATTTTGGGTAATAAAAATATACAGTTGGAAAAAAGAAAATTAAAAAGAGTAAAAATCAATTTTGCCCTGCCATCAGTAAGAGATTTTTGTTTATTAATATTTTATTAGTTTCAAACCTTTTGGGTTCTTTACTTGAAAAAAGTGTCATCAAAAAAATTTATTGGAAAATTGTTACTAAAGTTATCAATCATTGTGTTATTATTGATATTGTTATTGTTGTCGAAGATACTGCTATTGTTATTTTCAAGATTATCAGTGTTGTTTGCAGTGACAGTAGCAGTAGTAATAGTGTAGTGATCGGAACTTTTTAAGTGATTTACCCCCTTCTTTTCACGGAGCGCCATCTCTTGGTCAAGCACGCCTCTCCAAGGAGGAATGTTAACAAAAGCCCGTTGTATATCATTAAATTGTTTTATCTACCGTTTTATTAAGTTGTCAATTTTGATTAATTTAAGCTTTTTCTCGTAATTTGTTTTTTTTGTCTTTTTTTTGTTTTTGTTTGATTTTTCCTTTTTGTTTTGTTGTTTTTCTTCTTTTATTTTGTATGTTTTACTGTTTTTTAAATGTTTTTTATTTAAACATTTAAAACCCAAAAAAAAATCTACCAGAGGGTTTTGAAAATTAAAAAAGTTTAAATAGAACCAGAGGCTGTGCTGCCGCCAAGGTTGTATATCACTTGCTCTCAACTTTTGTGTCCAACAGATTTTTTAGAGAACTAGAGAATTAGCATAACGACTCTGGAATCGCCCCTTTTTTCGAGCCGCAAGACCCACTGGGCCCAGTTAAAAAGGATGGTTTTTGGGCCCCAGAACTAGAGGCAGTAATCTATAAGAAAGAAAATGTTCTGTTTTGATATAACCTTTGAATTTATTTTGCTGGACCGTCTGGGCTTCATTTTATATTGTGTTCTCATTTTATGTTTTTCTTTTTTTTTTGTATTATTATTTCATGTTTCGGTTCTCAGCTTTTATATGAAATCTTTCATGTTTTTATTCCTAATTTTTTATTGTTTTACATTGTTTCGTTCTTACCTGTTTTATTGTTTTTTTGTTTTTTTTGCTTCGTTATTTTTTTAAAAGTATTTTTTTCTTTTTTTACGGTCACCCCAACCTGCCCTTTTTCAAAAAAATTACCAAACAAAAAAATCAAAATAACATACAATAGAAGTCATGTCATGCTACTAATGCTGTTGCATATTTGCACTGGTCCAACTTATAATAAAAAGAAACGGGTTGAAAAAATAGTAATAAGACTTAATTATTCCAAAAAGCAAGATGACTTGAATAATTAAATATTTCAGCAATACGATAGCCGCAAGAAAGAAAAATCCTTTTTAAACCTATAAGATTACCAAACGAAACGTCAAAAACTCTTTTTGCTTGCGGAAAATTTCCCATATTCCTTCCTTTTTTGATTTGATAAAAAAGTATTTGCTGTTTTTTCTTTGTGTAGAAATGTGACAAAACAAAATATTCCTCCAGGTCTTATTTTGCAAGCGTTAGATTTTTTTTTTTATTCTCTGGTGTCATTATTCACAGATGCCATAACAAGCTAGGTGCATGAATTGATAAATCAAATAGGTTTTATAATATTTTATTTGAGATATGTATCATTTATGTCTTAATTTATGATAGTGGTGCATATTATGAAATTACATCAATATGAGATTACAATGATGCAGAACATTTCTTGAATATACTGTAACATAAACATACGTATAAATATTATCATTATAATAGATACTTAACGTCCGTGACAAAAGAATGGTGAAGATTTTCATCTTCCTTCCCAAAATTATTTTTGGAAAAGTAAAGTTACAAAATTATGTTTGGAAGATCATCCCGGATGAAGGTTTCTATTGCAAAAGGGTAAAAAAAACTTGGGTTTTTTAAACTAAAACCCTTGTGTGGTGTGGGGTTTATATTAAAATAACAGACACCCAACAACACACTAAAATATCTTTGGTTTCGGACATAAATTTTTTGGGTTTAAAGAGTGATAACTCGTTACATTTATCAGGAACATCCATTTCGCTCATGTGATATATTCTATTTTCCAGTTGATGCATAATTTGTTGGTGAACGCTGGTGTGGCAAAAGTCTGAGTATGTGATCAATAAGCTGCATAATAGTTGTCTTCAAAAGCAAGCGTGCCTATACTGGATATTAATGATATGCCCCTGATAGTAACGTAGTAAACGGTAGGGGTGGTTTCAAGTAGTTAAATATGCGAGTTGTTTATATGTTTGAGATATCGGCACTCCTGCTTATATCACATCGACCCCATCACCAATTTCTTTTTCTAATAATTACAGCATGACAGACACCTCTTTCAAACTACCTTCCTCCGCACACAGTGTTAAATCGCGGGCTAATGTTGCACCCTTAGACCAGCTTATAAGCCGTCAGCCAGTAAAACACATTGAACATGAGGAACACGGCGGCGATGAACCAGCGGGCGAATCTTTCGACGCCCTTCACGGTGACCCTCTGGCGCCACCCGTAGAAGTGGGGCGACGACGTCCTCGGGTCCTTCGTCTGCCACGCTCGGAACGCCGGTCCTTCGTCGGTCTGGTCCTTGGTTACCGCGCTTCGTCCGACAAGGATCTTGTGTCCGAGGAGTCCTTTCGCGTTGTTCTTTTCTTCGTTGAGGATCAGGTCGATGATGATGTGGAAGACGATGATGAGGAAGGTGGCGAAGATGCAGAAGAGAAGCCACACGTCCACCAGTTTGAAGTACGACGTCTTGGGAAGCGAAGATGAAACCTGAAAGAGACATTTATCATCCTGTATAAAATCAGCCATCAGCAGTATGTCGCTGAAATTATGTCCTCAAGTTGCTCTTGACAGTCAACTGACACAATTTGTAATTTACGAGCCGTCAGTCGTGAGCTGTTGTTATATCTTGCGCAAACCTGTGTAAAGAGCGTAGCCATCACCAGAAGGGTCGTGAGCGCTGTCATGACGCGGACCTCGAAGTTGTCGTTGTCGTAAAGGAAGAAGAGTGTCAGGTAACCGATGATGAGCATCGTCAGCGACGGCAGATAGATGCTGATGACAGCGTAACCAACGCGACGCACCAAAGGAATGCGAACCTGGGGATCACCGAGATTTGTATAAAAAAGGGAGGTTGTTTTCGATAATCCTTTCATTACTTTAATTGGGATTGTAATAAATGAAGAATACATTTAAGGTTTGCCAAAAAAGTTCCTTTAACTTTTTTTTTCAAGATTTACAGACTAAATAGTGTTAATACATTTGACCAGTGAAAACATACACTTGAATCCTTAGCTTCCCATCTTAATTATTTGAACTTAGTCCACTTCCCCCTTTCCAACAACCCCGATCAAAACTCACCCATAGAACGGTGTCGTCCCCCGCAGCAGACCGAGGGAGGATGGTTATGGCCCCCAACTCGTATTCCAAGAGAAGGGGACTGCCCAGGTACTGAACTGAACTGCCCTCAACGTCCCACCTGTCAAATATACCCCGATGATAATTAGGGGATGATTGTAGGTTATGTATTTAAGTGCAGAGAGAAAAGAACGAATGACAGTGAAAGGTTAGTGCTTAAGCGGTTCACCAGTTACGAACCAGGAATACAGACCTAAAATGCATCAATATCTTTTTACTTATTTTGTACACATTTATTATCTCTTTTGTCATAATATCCATTGAAGAAGCAAGTAACCATAGTATGAATTATATAGCATCCTGTATTGTCTTGTATGGCTTAGTAAAAATAGATAAATAGATGTTGTATTTCGAAGCCTGAATTTCATCATTTTATTTGACGATTTCTTTGAAAACTCTTGTAAACGGAATTTTATCAGAAGCCTCTACGGATAAAAATCGGATTTTCATTGTTTAATGTTGTATTTGCAGGTATTATGTGATATTCTAATGTTTAATTACTGCTGTGATACTCTACTTTAA
>NC_051387.1:16573626-16580494 GCF_015228065.2 Penaeus monodon
ACCAACACAAAAAAAACCATTTTGCTTTCGAAATATAAGGATGACATAATTACAATCGGGATGAAACGAAAAAGATTGCCTTGTAAACAGAAATGAAATAATACAGTGACATCACCCTTCGCCCCATAATGAATAAAAAGAAACAAATGATGCTGCTTTTTTCATATCTGGGGGGGGGGATTTTCGCATAATTAACCAAAAAAGAAGAAGGAGAGGGAGGGGAAAAGAAGAAAAACACAATAAAATTTAATTTTATTTTTTCGAACACCGTGGCACGCAAAGAACGACATACATACAGCCCAACAGACCGACACACAACCATTTCTTTTCCTTAACGGACGACTTCAACCTTTGTTTCCCCTCAAGATATTACACTACGAGCATTAGAGCGTCACGTGACACCTCGAGGCTCTTTTTGTTCCCCGGGGGGGGGGGGGGAGCAAACCACATGTCTCCTCCCCCTTCCGCTCCCCCCCCCCCCCCCCCCGGGAACATAATGAGCCTCGAGGTGTCCGTGCGCTCAATGCTCGTTACTGTAATATTTTGGGGAAAAAAAGGTTAAATCGTCCGTTAAGGAAGAAATGGTGTGTGTGTCTGTGTCTGTCTTCGTTTTTCTGTTCTCTTGCTGCCACGGTGTTCGAAAAAAAAATTAAAATTTCATTGTGTGTTTTCTATTTTTCCCCTTCTCCCCCCCATTCTTCTTTTTGTTTTAATTTATGCGAAGATCCCCCACCCAGTATGAAGAAGCAGCATCATTTGTTACTTTCTACTTCTTATGGGGCAAGGGCTGATGTCACTGTATTTTTTACATTTCCTGTCTTACAAGGAAATCTTTCTCCTTTCGATCCCGATTGAAATTAGTCACCCTTATATTTCGAAAGAAAGGAGTTTTTTTATGTGTTGTGGTGTGTGTGTGTGTTTGTGTGGTGTTGTGTGTGTGTGTGTGTGTGTGTGTGTGTGTGTGTGTGTGTGTGTGTGTGTGTGGAGAGAAGAGAGAGAGAGAAGAGAGAAAGAGAGAGAGGGAGTAGAGAGAAGAGAGAGAGAGAGAGAAGAGAAGAGAGAGAATGTGGTGGTGTGTGTGTGTTGTGTGTGTGTGTGTGTGTGTGTGTTGTGTGGTGTCTGTCTGTCTGTCTGCCCTGTCTGTGTGTGAGAGAGTGGTGAATTGAGTGGAGTGAAAGTTGGTGTGATTGTGATCCCCACACTCCGTCCTCTCCGCTACGGTAGCCCACTGATCCTCCAGACACTATGTACTTCCCTCCCGGAAAATGACAAAATTTTGTGGCATTTTTTGCTCGCGGTTTTTTCTCCCCTTTATCTTATTTGCTTTTCGCTTATTTTTTCGCTCATTTTTCCTTTTTCGTTCCTAACGTCCATTCTCCGCTTTTTTCTCGAGCCTTTTGTTCTTCCTAAAAGTGTTCTGGGAGTGGCCGTTGACCCGAAAATTCGTAAAATTTTTTTGTGTACTTCGAATAAAAGTTGTGGCCCTCTTCCCCGAGCCGCTGCCTCCCCCGGGTCTTTTACAAGAATTAGCGAGAAGTTCCCCAGTTTGTCGCTTCCTCCGGGCATTTTTTCATCGTTTCTTTGTGTAGCTTGCGCTGGTTGAACCCAGAAGTGCGCAATCCTGGGGGGCGTAAGTGTCGCGCGTCCCACAATAAGGAGGCCGCGCGCTACAGGAATTTATTTTTCCCTTCCCCCTTTGAGGGGATCTTTTTATGCAAGTCGGTTTTGCCGGTATTTTACCCCGGGGATCTGCGCTACGGAAGGGTCGCTTCTTTAGCTGTTTACGAGGGATCGAACAAAAGGGAACCGAGACATGGCGAACTCGAGGGCGTTTAACCATTAATCTTTTTCCTTCCCTTTAGGCGTACTGCTTTCCTAAAAACATGCGAATTTGGGCTACTCCCTCCTTGTCTAATGCGTTAAAAGGGGTGCGGTTTGGGGGGGTTTGGGCGAGGGGATTCCCGCCTCATCTGGAAATCTCGATCTCGGGTGGGTACCGCAAAAAACTTCCTGACCAGTCAATCAGGGAGAAAAATGAAAAGCTTGTGAGTCGGCTGACCCCGCCCGAACAGGTATAGCAGTCAGATGTCGCAGAGGTAACACGCATGGCATGGGGAAATCCACAGAGGACTTTAATTACGCCAAAGGGCCCCAAGAGAAGGCTGGGAAAAACACCTTTTTAAAATGCGTTAGCTTTTTTTTGGGCACCCACGTCCGCCGTTCTGTGTCGGAGATCCAAAGCACAGGCCATGAGAGCTGACGGCCGCTGTCGAAAAAAGGTCTTTCTGCTGCCGCGTGCATCTAAGGGGGCCCGGGTAGGTAGGGGTGGGGGCCTTGGGGGCACCCCGGATGGTAATTCGCCTCCCGATATGATCGCATTTAATTGTTTAAATTATGCTAACGAACCTTTTGGGTTCCAACAGGGAAATTAATTTGTTTTTTTTCTGTCCCGGGTCTTTTCTCTGCGAGGGGAAATCGAAAAAAAAACCCAAAGAGTGGTTTCGCCCTCCTTCCTGTACCTGGTTTGCGCCATTGGTTTTTCCCAAAACCTGTCATTTGGGGATAGCAGGTGTCGCGTTATCAGTCAAGTGCCCAAATGATTAATTTTTGCGGGTAATTTATTTTTTTACTACTTTTTTATAGCCCTTTTCAAAAAGTAACTGTTCCTTTTAAAACAGTCCCTGGGGAAAAACCCATCTGTATCCGGGCATGCATTCGCCTATGTTTTCATTTGCCGGTTCAGTGCCTCCAAAAAGGATCGTTTTTTATTTTTCTCTAAGCGTCTGAAATAGTACATCGATTATAGGGGTTTTGTCGGTGCGTGCCATCGCCGTCGAGCGCAGAAACGATTTTACGATAGACCTCAGCGTTTTGGGCACCGCTCTGAGAAATTTGTTGAAAGTACAACTTGCACGCCCAATTATGAAATTTTTTATGAAACCCGAAAAAAAGAATGAGAAGGTAGAAAGGGAAAAAAAACATGTCATTATAAATAGGAAGCCTTGAAAGACAGAGACAAGCCCGCGGATGCACATGTAGCGGCTCCCATAGCGCACAAGTGATATCCGATCGGGGGAGCCTTTCCCCGCCGTCATAATGCGTTTTCCATTCGGGCGCAATTACGTTCTTAGCACGGAAAATCGACCTTTAGGGCCCTACATTAGTATGGGTCCGGATTATATTTTGGTTGCGTGTCATTTACGGGTTTAGGGTATTACCCTCTACAGCAAATTTTGTAGCATAAAAAAGTGTTCGTGCAAGAAGTCCGATGATGGGGAAAGCAGTTCAGGCTGCAAGTCCCGTTCTGCTTCCCCTCGTCAGTGATATGCACTGCAATGTTGAAACCAAAACGAAAAGGTTTATTATCGAAGTTTTCTGGTTGGGTCGGCCAGGGTAAAACGGCCACACGGTCGTCATGTTATTTTTCGCCGTAGCACAGGCTTTGGGGCAGCTGGCGACGCGGCGGCAGGGGGCGCCAGCTCGACGCCGTGCGGGGAAAAAACCTGGGAAAAAGCGAAGTGGGAATGGCTTTTTTCGGGGGCCCTTTTCCGAGTGGGGGCCGCAGGTTTTTTCGGTAATTGTTTCAGTAGAACGGTGTTTAGGTTTTGGGTTTGTTGCAGGAAGGTCGGGCTTAATTTTTGAGAAAAGGGGAAAGGCCGGGGGTGTGGTTTCGCGTTTTCTCTTGGGGAAACCTGGGCCATTGACAAAAAAAAGGAAAAAAAAAAACAGATGGGTTTTTCCCCGTATTGAGTCTGTTTGTGTGGTTTTTCTAAGAGGGGAAAGGAAATGGGTTTAAGCATACAACTAATTAATGCGCAAACATATCAGACAAATATGCTACCTAATACATTTATATACTTATATGTGTGTGTGTGTGTGTTGTGTGTGTGTTTGGTGTGTGGGGTGTACATTTATATATATATATATAAATTTTTATATTATTATTAAAATTTTATATATATTATAATATATTATAATGTTGTATGTTTATGTATGAACATTGTGTGTGTGTGTGTGTGTGTGTGTGTGTGGTTTTGTGGGTGTGTTGTGTGTGTGTGTGTGTGTGAGGTTGTGTGGGGGTGTGGTGAGTGAGTTTTGTGTGTGGTGTGGTGTGTGAGTTGGGGTGGTGTGGTGTTGTGTGGGGGGGGTTTTGTGTGTATTATGTATGATGTATGTAGTCTGTATATATAACTCTGGGGGGGGAGTAATGTTTTTGTACCCCCCTCCTGCCCCCTACCCCCCCCCGCTGTGCCACGTCATTCACAGGGGCCCTTTTTTATGATCGTTTGCAGGGCAACGAAAGGTTCGTCTGATGCGAAGTCGTGATTTTTAATCTGATGAACTAGGCTTGTGACCCATTACGACTGTTGCTTTTTTTGTGGGAAAACGGGCCTGAAATTGTTAAACTTAATATGTTTTTTTTGATTTAAAATCATTTTCAAAAAAAATTTAGTTAGCTTGAACGAAATTTTTTTTGTGACTTCTGAAAAAGCGGTTTGTGGACGGGGCAGGAAATGAGGCGCCCCCTTTATTGATTCTGAAAGCTTAGTGGCTGACGGGGGGGGCGAGCTTTTCATTTAAGGCGCTGCACTTTTAACCCTTGGGCGGCGAAGCTCCTTGGGCCGGGGTAATTTTTAGCTGAAAGAACCAAATTAATGTGGGAATGCGGCGTTGATGGGTGGGGTAGGGGCGGGGAGGAATCAGGTGGAGGAAATTTGGTTTATATCAGGTGAATATTTGTTACGTGGAAAGGGGGAAAAGACCGTTTGTAATTAAATTAAGGGGAAACCGATTCAGCGGGGATTTTACAAGCCGTTTTCTTTGGGTTGTTGTTTTTGGGGTGGATGTCTGGGTTGTGACCTTTTTGCCTGAGGGCGTCAGGGGACAGGTGATAGGTACCTGTCATGATGAGGGGGCGGATGCAGGGATTTTCAACGCGGGCATGCTGGTGGTTGTCAGTTCGAACCTCAACCACAGAACCACAGACTCCCTTCTTTAATTAAGGTAAAATCATTCTACCCTGAGCAAGAACGGAAAATCATCGCACCCCCAAAAAACGATAATGTTCACAAGTAAATATAAAAATGAAAGGAATAGACGCGAAAAAAAACCTCGCTGCGTAAAACAAAATTATTCCGTGTTGTTGAATTTTTTCTTCTCGAGTCTTCTTTTCTAACGAGATGATAACACTAGAAAAGAGAAAAATGAATGAGATGTAATAGAAAGAGGATGTGAGGGGGGGATGTAGGGGAGCGGGAGCGGGAAGGGGAGGGAACCGAGGCCTTGCGGGTCATATGCAGGTTGTGTCAAAGGCCAGACCTAAGTACTTCCTTATTGCCTTCAACATTTCATCATTACAAACGCAATTCACTGTTGTTCTTGGTAAATGTGGTTTTACATTAGTATTAGGCAAGTACTGCGAACATTTACAGTACATTCACGGGATACACTGATGATGTATAATGCTTCGGATATTCCAATTATCTTACTGCTGTTTTTTCTTTCACCAGCACTAAATAAGAAACGATACAGTGGTTTGCTTCTCCGCTTATTGCGTAGCCCTTGTTAGTTTTAGCAATATGAGGATACCGAGAATTTGCTTCATTGTTAACGCACAGAGCATTACCATGTATTTGGTTATTATTAATGTATTTTATAAGTCGAGGGCGTAATATATAACGTTTATATTAAGGGTAAAACGAAAGACCCAGTTTCCGCGGCCGTAGACGGAAATAAAACCTTTTATTGCGTCGGCATTTAATAGTAGCAGCGCCATTTGACAGTCGTTCTTCACATACAGTACCGTGATATTAGCGCCCTCTGACGCGGCTAGTTTCCCAAGACTCGGTGAAAATAATGATCCCAGATTGTCTACTTTCTCGTCTTAGGCAATGCCGTGATGAAAGCCTTCCTTTCCTATGGCGTGGGCGGTCTTAAATGGGGAAAATGGGAAAATAGATATGAAAGGAGGAGGAATTATGGCCTCAGTGAGAGGGGTTTGTAGGGTAGTGGCCTTACCAAGAGGGATTTATAGAGCGTTAGTCACGCTGAGCATTTTCGTTGTAACTATATGCTCGCGATTAATCTTGGCAGAACTATCTAGGACACAGTTGGTTATTATAATTCGGCTTGGTTTCAAATCGCTGCTTCGTGTCAAATATATCTGGATTCTCCAATTTCTCTTCCATCACAGCACGCACCTAGAAAGCCATTCTATCACCATACTCATTATTTCATCTCGCGCGTGCATTTGCAATTGATCACTGGCATGGATGAAGGTCTTTTTTGATAAATCTCGCCCTTGGGTAAGCTATCCAAACGTGACGGCTACGTGACGGCTTGAGGTGTAGGTCCAGGATATGGCAGTTGCGGAAATCAGGTTTTCGTTGGAAGTTATATTTTGAAAATCAATTGGCTGTTATTTTATAACATATGTGATTGTTTGTCTATTTGTGTCTTATCTGCTTATACATTTCCGTTTTCCGTCTCCTGTTTACTGAGTTTTTGTTTTGTATAGTGGTATCTGCCTTGTTAATTTTATTCCACTTTTAACGGAATGAATAACGGAATGCATACATGAATGCAGCTGAGATTTTTCAGGTGCTTGCGGTTTGGGAAGGAATGCAGATTCCGCCTGTGCTTAATAATGCAGCTCCTCTCGTGCATTTGGCTAATTGCCCTGTTAAACAACTTAAGTAATTTGGAAAATGAGGGAGCAAGACAGACGCGGTTTGCTATGTATGGAATCACTACCGGGTAGTCTTCATTCTATAGTTTCGTACATGTCGTGTTTATTATGATTTCTAGACTTTTCCTACAGTTCCCACGCCTTGGCAGCTCTGTTTCACTCGATGGACAGGTGTTTTGC
>NC_051387.1:16580594-16592478 GCF_015228065.2 Penaeus monodon
TTAATATTCGTGACAAGATGGTGTAGAACAATGGAGAAGAAGCCTGTCAGGTAATTGTGCATGAGATGCCATGTCTGTTGTGAATGAATGGATTTCAAACAGTGGAAATAGTAGTAAAAAAAAAGTTAATTAAAGAAATTCGATTTCACTGACGTCCATGGTGTTGTGTCCTTTGTGTTGTAGCTTTCTTATTTCAGAATAGAACGGAGTCCTTGGTTTATGCATGGCGAACTAATCGTCCTGTTGCTTCCTTTGCAGAACTGGCGGCACTTCGAACCTGGTCAAGTCGAACCTCCGGGGCCCGCCACTCAGACCGCCCACAACGTGTCGGGAATCACGCCCTCGCATCGCCTTACCACGCCTCCTCCGCGCCCCAGCCAAGCAGAAGGACTCCATGCTGGACAAGTTCAAGCTGTTCAACCACAAGGAGAAGGAAGCGAGGAACAAGAAACGAGTAAGAGTGAGAAGCGAGCGGTTTCCGTTTCCTCGGAATGTTGTCTCGTCCTTCCTGTTGTCTCTCTAGGTTGTGGGGCTCCGGGACTCTGCCGTCCGAGCCCGAGCAGATGTGGGCGTGTCTCTCTCTCTCTCTCTCTCCTCTCTCTCTCTCTCTCTCCTCTCTCTCTCTCTCTCTCTCTCCTCCCTCCCTCCCTCCCTCCCTCCCTCTCTCTCTCTCTCTCTCTCTCTCTCTCTCTCTCTCTTTCTCTCTCTCTCTCCCTTTCTCTCTCTCCCTTTCCCCTCTCCCCCCTTTCTCCCCCCTCCCTTCTCTTTTTTCTTTTTCCTCTCTCTCTCTTTCCCTTTCTCTTCTTTCTCTTCTCTCCTCTCTCTCTCTCTCTCTCCCTTCTCTCTTCTCTCTCTCTTCTTCTCTCTCTCTTCTCTCGCCTCTCCCTCTCTCGCTCTCTTTTTCTTTTTCTTTCTTTTTCTGGTGTGTGTGTCTGTGTGGGGTATAATATATATAAAAATATATATATATATATATATATTTTATATATATATATATTATATATATGTTGTATGTTGGGGTTATGTATATGAATATGTATTTGTATTTGTAATGATGTGTATATGTATGAAAATAAACGTAGAGTTATGCATGATTTGTTAGATTAACAGATAGTTGAGATAAGGTATTTACTTTCGTTTGTATTTAGTACATTTTATACCTACGCACAGTATAAGATGTACATGATTATGCAAAGATAACATGCATATTTGCAGCTATTCAGACTACTACTTGTCATGGTTGTAACGAAACCCCTCCTTGGACGATTAGAAATATTAGACCTTTTCCCTTTGGGGGTCGGGGGTTTTCTGTAACCTTGGCAACCTTTCCTTTTTTTATTTTCATTCTCGAAAAATATGGAAAGGTAATGTAAAATTAAATTTTTAATTTGCCCCTTGCTAGTTCAGGAGTAAAGTTTTGCTGCTATACTTTAAATTATTTGAAAATTTATAATGATTAGTATGCATAAAAAATAATTACTGTGAATATCAGATTAATTGATACAACTCATTTGCAAATTCTCTCACTTTACTTTCACGGGTTTACTTCCCTAGCACGTCCTTTTTGTAGCAGGTGTGCGAGTGATGTAGCCCCTGTTTCCAACCTGTGCCATTTTTCCCCCCTCATTAGCGATTTGGGTTTCCCAAAAAAAAGGGGTCCCTCGCTGTTTAACTTAGGGGTGTCGCGGCCTTTTTTGTGGTGGGTGTAGATCGGATTTTAAAAGTTGGGTTTGGGGAGTTTTTTCATAAGTAGGAGGTTTTTTTTTCTTTCTCTCCGTCTACTTAAGAGCATTACTTTTTAATTGTACTTTTTATCAAAGCCAGAGGCGGGTGTTCGTAAACTTCCAAGTGTGGGGTTTTTTTGGGGGTGTGAAGGTTTAACACCCACCGTCTTTTATTTTTTGGTGCCTTTTCCAAGAAACGCCCGGAGGAAATGGTGATTCGTAATTGTGTGATTGATTGAAACTAACGAGCCCAGAGACAGAAAAAACCGCCCGTTTTTCCCCTTGTCGGCGCGCTGGCCCTTGAGCCAAAGAAATACACAAAAAGGCTTTTTCCTTCGTCTAGCCTTTCGCTGGCGATCGGGCCGTCAGCCCCCTGATCGGTTTTTCGGGGAGGGCATGAGGGACCGGGGGGAAGGGGGGGGGGGGGGAGCAAAGGGGATTGGATTTCACGTTATGAAGGGACGAAGGAACAGGGGCGCGATGTCATGCTTGGAAGGGGTAACATGCATTTTTATCTTTATCATTATCAGTAGACCCACAGAAGATATTTGTTTCTGGAATAATAAGTAGTAGGGTCGACCGGTCATATGAACGACGTGGAGTAGGGGATTTTTTTTTGGGCGGAATGACGTATGATTGGCTGCGGAGTGCTGGGGGGACCCCTGTGGCAGGGTTGAGGAAAGGCCCCGTGGGTGTCCCGGGAAAAGTGGGGGGGGGGGGGGGAGGAGCAAAAAACCCCGTGACCTGTTGATCCTCGGCCTGTCCGGTCAGATGGGCTTTGATGGAGGCGCGGAGTTTTCCCGAGCCGGGCGCGAATAAAATCATGATGGACAGTGTGGGTGCCACGTGTGAATTTTGATGAATAGACGCCCTTTCTTTGAATTAATATGATACACTCACACAAAAAACTTTTTTTTACATTTTTTTTTCTTTTTTGGGCCCGTTGTGAGCGGTCGTGTAACCAAAAATCATTTTTGGTAATTGGTGAAGGCGCATGACCCTCCTCCCCCGGGAACATGACCATCGACACGCGTCTGTGAGAAGTTACTCACTCCCCCTCATCACACTCCCACTCCTCCCCTCCAATGAATCAAGCCCACGCCACATCTTTGTGTTTCCCTTTCGGGAAAAATTTCTCCCCCCTTTTCTGACAAAACCGAAATTTAGAGATACTTCATTTTTTTCCCCTTTTCTTTTCCCTCTCTTCTGTTTTTCTCACCCTTTCGACAATCCACCGCGTCGCATTCCATCTGCTCATTTCATCATCACCGTACCTTTTCAGACGGCAGTCAAAAGACATCAATCAATCATCATTACATTTTTCACTCCCCTTCACCTTTTCCTTTTAAACGATTTGCAATGACCCCCCTTTTCCCCCCCCCCTACAGGCAGCAGGGGGGTGAGCAAACGAACGAGCAGCAGAGTGGGTTCAGCAGCGCCAGGTCCGGCGTTTGACTCGTGACCAGCTTGTTTTCCCCGACCCCAAACCCGCCTCCGCTCCCCCACACCAAAGGTAAGTCTTCTTCGCTGCGTCGGGAGAGGGAGTCAGTGGATGGAAGAACGAGAGTGGAATGATAACCCAAACAAAAGGGAAATAAGGATGGGGATGGGTGAGAGGAGTTAGGTTTGTCAGGTGGGAGAGACTAACTTAACACGGTACAAATTTTCAGTGTACATGTCTAAAGGAATTTCCCGGCTGATTGCTCAAATTTACGGAGCGGTCAAGCCCGTTTTAAATAAGGAGAATAGGAGAAAGATGTGTGGTCACGGTAGTCACGTCACGGAGCAGATACAGATACATTGTATGGGAAGTTACGTTCCGCCGATATACCTTTATGTATCTTTGGCCACGAGGGGGAAAATATAAGTGTTTGATCTTTTTTAAAATTATTTTTTAATTTTTGGTTTCGGGAGAATACAGGAATTTTTGCTTTTTTCCTTATTTTTAAAACTTCCTGAATGGATGCCTGGGAACGATCAGTAAAATTCAGGGGGAAGATCCAGGAGGGGGATTTTTTCCTAGGTTTTCTCGGTCTTTAAATTTCCGGGGCTATTAGCTTTGCAAAGGTAGTTTTAACTAATAAGATACATAAAAGCAATCCCCATTCTCAGAATCAAAAGAAAAGGGATCGCAAGTATTATTCTTATCGTGTTGTATAAAAAACGTGGGTTTTAAATTTAAGTTTAGTTTTTTCCGATAATAACGATAAAAAAAAAACTTTCCCCCCACACCGAAGGCATAACCATACTGTCCCTTTTAAAACCTAGATATAAACCCCCCGGCTTACGCCCTAAAACTCTCCCCCAAAAATGTACATAATCCCCCAAGCCCCAACCGAAGCACATAAGTACCCTACCATAACCCCGCCCCTTTTAAACTGGGACACGCCCCGATAACGTACGCCCTACGCCCAAAAAATGAAAACAGCACGCCCCCCACCCCCGCAGCTTGCCTTGACACCAGACAGCGCAGGATAGCGAGCCACGCGGAGGCGCAGCAGGGGGGACGCCCCCCCCACCAAGCCGCAGGGCCCCGGGGGGCAAGGGGGTTTTTCCCCTGTGATGGTGTTCTCCCTGGCTTTGAATCAGGGTATTTTTTTTCACGTGTTTGTTTCCGCAGGTGTTATTTTTTTTAAAAATTGATCAGTCTCTTTTTCCTGTTATTGTTTTTGTAAGTTTTTTTGTGTTTGGATTTTTTTTAGCCGTCATCTTTATTATTTTTATCATCTTTTCAACAAAACAGCAACATCAATTATTATTTTTTTTTATTATATTTTATTTTATTGTGTTGTTTTTGTTTTTGTTTTTATTGATGTTAGGATTACTTTATTTTTGTTTTTGTTGTTTTTTTTTTATTTTTATTTTTTATGTTTTTATTTTTTTAAATTTTTATTTTATTGTTTTTACATTATTATTTACATTTTTATTTTATCATCTTTTATTTTTATTATCATTATATTTTTATTTTTGCTGCGCTGTTATTCTTAATTGCTTTTGTCTTTCATCATTACTTTATCATATCTTTACTATTTTTTAAATTGTTACTGCGATTTTGAATGTTTGTCCCCTTAACAAACAGGGACGCGCCTTTCGCCCCAGAAAACCGGGAACTTTGTTTTGGTTCCAGGTCCAATTTTTCCAAGTTGGGGGCAAGGGGGGGAAGGAGCGCCCAAGGCGTCCGAAAGGGAAAGGAGGCGGGGAGCGGGGGGGGCCCCGGGGGTCGCGCGGGGGGGTCAAAAGGGCCCCACCGGGGGACCCTCGCGGAGAGAGTCGCGACAGGAGCGCCAAAAAGGGCGACAAGCTCCCTCGAGTGGATGGGGCTCGGCCCCCCAGCGCCCCATCCCCCCTCCCACCAATCCCGAAAGGGAAACCCCCGGCCCCCCTGCGCGGGTCCGCGGCCGGAGGCCCGCAGGGACGAGCCCAGAAAAAGACCACCCACCCGCCTGCCGCCCAAGGAAAGGACCAAAAGGGAGCACAGCCACAGCGGCCCCCAGGATCAGACCCAGCAATGCAGCAGCAGGACTTCGTGACAACCCCGGGCACCCCCCTCCCCAGGCACCCCAGGCACGGCACCCCGAAGCCCACGGCCCACGTGAAGGGCCAGACCAAGGGGGTGCCCCCCGAGGGTCTGCGCCCCCGACCCCCCCGGCCTTTCGCCCAACGTCAAACGTCCATCAGGCCAAAGACTAAAAACAAAATGGTCCGCCCCGCAGGCACGCCCCCACGCCTAAAAGGGGGAAGCAGCGCTCGCGGCCGGGGGGGACCCCCTAGGGGGGGGGCCAACGCAGCTCAAGAGTGCCCGCCCCGAAGGGCTTTGCGCGCCAGAAGCAGTGGGCAAGGGGGACCCCGCGACGGGCATCAGCGTGCGAGGGTGAGTCCCCATGCCCAACCCACCGGAAGGACATGGTCACCCCCTCCGAGTCGGGCCCAACATCAGCGGTCCTCCAGAGAAAACCAGCGGCCAAGCAAAGCACTTCCTCGGAAAACCCCCGTATCTACAAGCCCACGAGCAAGGACGACAGCGCTCCGACCTGAAAACTCCAGAGAAAGGTAAGTGGTGGCCAGAGAGAGGCCAGCACTTATACGAGATGCAAAAGGCCATTTATCTAAACGTTTTTATTTTTTTTCAGTTGCATCAACTGTTTTAAGGTTTCATGATTTTTGCCTGTGAAATTTAAAATATCCATTTTAAATTTGTTAGACAAAAAAAATTTTTAAAAAATGATTTTTTTTCTTTCGCGGGTGGGGAAAAGGGCCGAGGGAGAAGGGGGCGAAAATCATATGAATATCAAGCCCAGCAGCGTGGTGAGGTTTCCAGTATGGTACATGAGAGGGCTGGACTCACCAAACCCGCACAGTGACCTTTTTTGCACTTTTCCCCGGCTAGGTCAGCCCATAGATGATCCCTTTTCGTTATAAGTGAATGAATCTTTAAGAAATTTTGATTTTTAATAAAAGGGAAGCATCGGAATATAAATGTTTGGGAAAATATTCAGTTTAATAGATTTTTTAATCTTATGATTTTTTTGTTTAGAGTAATCTCTTCATTAACCAACTCGCATTTTTTCAAACAGCCCCCAAGACAACGCCAACACTGTACCCCAGAAGGGGATGCGTATTTGGGGGTATGAAAACGTCCCCCGGGTCCCAACCAGGTCTTACACGGATTACAGGACCTGGAGAGTTGGACCCGCTAAGGTAAATAGCGTCCTTCCTCTACCTTCGTGTGCCACATTTTTAAATCAAAAAAATAGTCAGTAGCATTCAAGCAGCCCTGTAAAATTTGAAAAAAGTGTCAGGTCGATGCTGTTGTATTCCATTTGGGAAAAACCCCCGGGGTTTTAAAAACTGAATGGGGGTATAAAGAGGTTTTTCGAGAGTAAACGAGCTTTTACTGTGTAATTTAACAAAAAATTTTAGGGATTCGATTAAATTCGTTTTATTTTATGGAGCCTTCCTGGAGTATAAAAAAAAGGTGTATGTGAATCCCCCCGCTCGGTATTATCCTGCTCCCGGAATTTATTTGATGGATGGCGATATGAAATTTTTTTTTTCAGCACATGTATTTTAATTATTTTTGGGTTGATGTCACCGTTTACGCGTCCTTCCCAGAATTTTCGTTTTAGAGAGGGGAGAGAGAGAGAGAGAGAGAGAGAAGGGGGGAGAGAGAAGGAGAGAGAGAGAGAGAGAGAGAGAGAGAGAGAGAGGAGAGAGATAGCGGTCAGGTTTTAGTGTCGGTGTTACCCCCAAGGGGGCTCCCAAGAAATAAAAAGTCCCCTGGGAATCCCCCAGACAGTGACAAAACTAAGCGACGTCACGAAGCAAACCCCGTCCCGAGCAAGTCAGCGTCTCATGTCACGGCAAGGGCAGGCACTCCAAAGGCCCCCGGGGACGAGGGGACTCGCCCGCCAGCATTATCGCCTCCAGTACACCCCAGGGAGCTGGTTTTTTATCCCAGCGGGGAGGGAATTCACGTCAGTCCCTCTTCGTTAGCCCCACAGTGTCTGTGTTATGCTGTGCGCTCTGGGTGCGTTGTTGTAGCCTGTAAAGTCGACTAGCGTTTTCGAAAATTCTTTTTTTTGGAGTGCGGTATTTTGGGCGGTATAGCAAGAATTGTGCGTCGGGTTTGGTTTGTGTTTTGGGGGTGTTTTAATTGAATGTTTAATTTCCCTTTCGTATTTTAATTTATAATTTGGTGTCAAAATGTTTTCAATCATTTTTGACCGTGCTTTTGGTGGAAAAAAGATTTATAAAAAAATAGTTGTATTAAAATTTTCCAACTATTATTTGAGTGTCAAAATGCAGTAGCCCCGCACAAAAATGTGTATCTCGCCCTTAAAAGTGTTGTCCTGCTAGGGTTTCAGTCCGATGGGACGTCCCACGCAATGTGGCTACAAATCCGGCAATTCCCCGGATCTTTACGGTTACCTGAGCGAGGGCGGGCCTCCCTTTACGCCCACCGCCCCAACCAGGCTTAAGGAGGGTATGAGGGGTGCACGAGAGCATGAACAAAGGCAAAACTTATTCAACGACAGGGATACGCCACGCATGCTGTTCTGGGTTGTCATTTGGGTTTTGATGGCAAAATTTTGTGTGGGCTGTAATCCCGTAATTGCAACTAGGTATATTTTTCAAGATGTTAAGAAAAAACGAGTATAAGAAAAAGTTATAAAAGCATTGCTTGAATTCAAATTTAATGTTAATTTCAAAGAAAAAGATAAATTCCTTTCGTTTTTCCAAGGGCGTAATAGGCGAATTGGTTTAGTTACTCTGTAAGAGATCATTTTCTTATACAGGTGACTCCGAAGAGAAAACGGACGCCCACTATTTATTTTGGGGTGGCCGTCGAGCGAACAAAAATCATGATCATGGGGTCCCCGCGGGTTTTGATTTTTTTTTTTTTAATTACATAACAAATTGCAGTTTCCACCCGCGTATGGATAGTGGTTTGGAAGCGTGTTGTAATTTCGCTAATTCATGGGGGTGTTTTGGGGTTTTTTTTTGGGGAATCAATTTAAAATTTTGAAGCATAGAAATCGCTGTCATTCTGAACTTTCGGGGATTATCTATTTTAGCGAGATTATTGAATGGTTAATAAATTATACCTCTATTTGACTAAAAAAGAAGATTTGCCTCCTGGTCAGGTAAAAAAAAAAAAGCTTTTTAGAAATCCTATTAATCAGTCTTTCGGACATCGCGGGATTGTTTTTGGGCACAGAGCATAAAACAACCTTCTCACGGAAGCATAAGGTTAATTCAAAATGCGAAATTTTTTATAAATGTTTAAATTTATTATATTCACAGAAGTTCACGTTCACAGGATTTGGCTTATTAATAGCGCCATTTTTGTCACTGTTTTCCAAAAAGGGAAAGCCCGCTTTGGGCTGTAGGAAATTTTATTTTCAGATTCACCGTGGATTTAAGTAAGTTCGGGGGCTATAGTTTTCTCCATTAAGCGTGCATGAGTAAGCCTTTATTGCAGGCTTTTCCTACGCCATAACTTCACCAATATCAGGTTAAGGACATATAAATTTTTAGAACACGACTGAGGGCGTTTATAATAGAACCCAACCTTTCTTTTAGCCCCCGATCTTTTCAAATTTTTCTTCCTCTGTCTCGCATGTTTAGATTTTTTTTTACAATTTTAAATCACAATTAAATTTTCCCTGTGTGATTTTCTCTACATTTTCCCCATTTTTCTGTAACGAAAGCACCGCACAGAAAACGAATGGGGGATCCTCTTCTCTCCTTCCCCCACGCGTAGAGCCCGGGACTTTTACGAGGACGATATTTTGACAGGGATCTAAGCGAAGATAAAAAGGAAGGAGAGGAGGGAAAAGGGAAAAGATTATTTTTCAGAATGCAAGCCCCGGCCCCCCCAAAAGAGGAAAGGGCCCCCGGAGGCGGGGAGTGTGGGCGGGGCGTGCGCGGCGCCCCCCCGGCCCTGTGTTGTGTGTGGCGTGATGACATCCTGACCAGCTAATAACGCCCGCTAGTGGCAAACCGCAGCCTGACGTGGATGTGGAAAGATGTGCAGCACTTTCGCGAAATCGTTTGTTTTCCCTTTTTGGTTTTCCTAGCCTAGATTCTTAGCTAGTCGAGGCTGTTTAAGACGGTGTTTGGGCCCGGGGCCTCATTTTCCTTCTTTCGCGCCCAGTTTTTTTTGGTATTTGTGTAGCCCCTTCCCGTGCAGGTTTCTAAGAGACTGTTTCATTGGGGTTGTCTTTGTCCGTTATTTTTCACAGGTTCCCAAATATCAGCTTTTTAGTACCCCCCCTCCCGCCTTGATATTTGTTGATTTTTTTGAACCCTTTGTTATTATTTTGGAAATAGCTTTTAGCACCCCCGCGGGGATCGAACACAGTACACAGAGAGCAGCTTTTACCCTCCTTTTTGATAGTTAGTACATTTTCGAACGTTTCATTTTTATACATAACCATCGTAAGAGAAGGTTCAGCATCTTTCCAACCCAATTTTGGGATCAACATTTTTATTTCGGTGTATTTTTTCTCTCTTTATTGAGTGGAGTAGACTTTGGAAAGTGGGGAAAAGGGAAAGTCGAGGAATAGGTAAAAAGCAGACCCCCCCCTCTTTCGAGCCCGTTTACCCGCCCTTGCGGGTTTAGTAGCACTGGGCAGAAAGGACGCGCATGAGGCGTGGGCCGCCAGTCTAAGCGTGCGTGGTTTTTGTGTTGGTAAAAGTTTTTTTTTTAGTGGTCACGCACGTCCCAGCGAAGGGAGCGTTACAATTGAACCATAGTGTAGGGGAGGAGGTGTTAGGCAGACGTGAGTTTTGGGCTTTGTTTACGTTGCCGGCCGGGGGCCCAAGCGGTGCGGGACCTGGGGGCGGGGTACTTTTTTTTTGACTAAGTGTGATTAGCTTTTGTTTTTTTTTTTAATTTAAAGTGTGGCTGGCATAAAGAGGTGAACTGCATATTAAAAAAGAAATTATTTGCTTTTAGAAGAAAAAAAAAAAGTTTGAAATTGAAAAGCGGACTGCTTTTTGGTTTTGGGTTTTTTCTAAATGTGATTCTGTACTAAAATATCTGACAGGCATTGGAAGTTGCATGAGGTGTTGGGGAAAGAGCAAGGAAATGTCCGCTTCACTTTCCGATGAACAAAAGAAAGATTTACCCCTTCCCCATCCCCAGTAAAGGTGTATCAGCCTTAAAGAACAGGGTCCCCCGTAAAGCCCCCCCGGGGCCGTAAAAATCCCTAAAGGGCCTCCCATTTCGTAAAGAATTGCAAAAAGTGTCGGCGAGTTCAGTGGGCGTGGACGGGGGCCCCGGGTGTTGATGGCGGCCTCGGGGCGGAGGACGCTTTTTCGCCCCTTCCCCGAGTGCCCGTGAAAGAGCGGTGACGGGGGGGCGGGGGGAGAGAAAGCCGCCCCCCGACTGGATGTGGGCGGAGGTGTGATCCCTTTTCGTGGCGGGAGTTTTAGGTGTGTGACGTCATCCTTACGCATTGGGGTTTTTGTGAGGGGGCGACGGGAAGGGGGGGGGAGGGGGGGCTGACCTAAGGGGAATCCCATTTCATTATTTCCCCGATCTTTTTTTATTTTTATTTTGTTCGGGGTTATTTTCCCCCCCATTTATTCCTCCGCATTTTTTTCCCTTTTTTCTTTTCTTTTTTTAATTTTGCCTTTTTTATTCTTTTTTTTACTTTTATTTTTTTCCCCCCTTAATTTTTTCTTCTTTTCTTTTTTTTCTTCTTCTTCTTTTTCTTATTCTTCGTTTTTTCCCCTCCTCTTCCCCCCCTTGTTCTTCTCCGGCACCCCATCCATGACCTCCGCCGGTCATTTTTCTTTCTTTTCATTTTTTTATTTTCGAAGAATCCGGAGCGAGGAAATGCAAGATTAATTATCGGAGTGGGGCCCTTTTTTTTGTTTTTTTTTTGTTTGTTTTTGGGATCGTATTTACCTTTCGATTTATTAATCAATCAGGATCATTACTGCATCGTTGTTTGGTTTGTGCAGGTACACCCGCGCGAAGAGGAAGACAAATACGGCGGAGATAGAGGATAATGGAGCGTCGAGTTTTTCTGTTTGTGCCCGGCGGGGGGAAGAGGCGGCGGAGTTTGGATAAATTTGTTACCTTTACCTGGGTGATGGAGGCTTTTTTTTTAAATCCTAGCTGTGCTTCTGTTGTTTGTTTTTAGATGGGGTGTTTATCAGTCTAAGTCGGCTCAGTTTACAGGTATTTATATATTATTTATAAATGTTTGCATTTCTGGGACCATCAGCCTCAGACTATCTATGAATTATATATATAATTTATATATATAATATATATATATTTTTTTTTTTTTTTTTCGGGTGTCTGGGTGTGGTAGAAAAGAAAATTTTTAAATAATATATTTGTAAATGAGGACTTTATAATAATAAAAAAATTAAAAAAAAAAAAAAACATAAATTTAAAAAAAATTTATATCCCAATAAAGGGAAAAAATTATAAAAATGGTCTTACCCCAGAAAAAAAAAAATGAATTTTTTATTTATTTTTCTTTTTGGGGTTTTTACCTCAAAACCAAAAAATATAATGTTATTATTTAATAAATAAAAAAATAAAAAAAGGGAAACAAAACAAACAAAAAACAAAACCCAAAAACCCACCCAAAACACACCCCCCCACGCAAAAAAACCAAACAATAAAAACCCAAAAA
>NC_051387.1:16597578-16605078 GCF_015228065.2 Penaeus monodon
TTGGTATTAGGTTTACCAGAAACCTGTACTACATTCACCAAATAAATAATTTAAGCATCAAACTCTTCCTTAAAATCCATATCATCTTACCTCCCAGGTTGCTCTCTTTCCATACAACTGGAGTCCTTCCCTCACAGCTTCAACAAGGTAGGGCACAAGGGAATAGTTCCACAGGTCAGTAAACCACACCTGGGAATCCTCCAGACTTCCAGGACAAGACAAAAACAGGCGAGGACCTGAAAATAAAGTTGAATTATAATTCTTGCTCATGTAATTACAGTATGCAATAAATCATATAAATAAAACTAACATTGGCATAGAATAAAACACTAGAAAAATATTTGAAACCAAAGTAAAGCAAAGGTAAGAGATGTCTTACCAATAGTAACATCTGAAGATGAATGAGTCTCCAAGAATTTGTTGATGTGACTCCAGCACCTTGGGAGCCAATCCAGCACTTGTTGAAGCCGGGGTAACCTTGAACCAGCTTCCACTTCAACCTGTGTCAATCTCCTTCGAGCTACTCTTCCCACTAAGCCTTTGACAGGCTCCATGTGATTGGCCATCAAAACCCATCTGTAATTATTGGATTGAAGTTATAAGACTTGAATACTGAATACAAGGAAAGATAATTTACATACAGTATATATTACATAACTCTGATATTACAGTGTGCCTGAGAAATTTCAGCACATACCTAAAGTTATGGTGCAACTGTAAGTTAGTTGTTGAACATGATGTAGTCTGGTTCATTGTTCCAATAATATAAGGACAATGGCTATACTTTGCACTTAGGAACCCATTGAATACATCAGTTAAGGCTCCTGCATGGTGCAAGTTATCTAGAATGATGACCAAAGGCAGATCTGAAGTATTACTCTCACATTGTTCACTAATGTGGGAGAGGTAGGCTCCAAGGTCTTTTCCTGTCTTGTGGTCAACACTGTTGAAAGAATGTTATGTTAGAAAAGAAATACCAAAAACATTTTGTAACACATCTATACCTAAAATTTAATTCTCATTATATATTTTATTGCATACATGTCTGCTATCTGTCAAGTCCTGAGAATTCTTACTTACTTGAATGTTGCAATATAACCAGGTGATGGGTCTTTTCCCATTCGGGTTACTAGATATTCTGCCAACTTCTGAGCTAAGTATGTCTTTCCAGTGCCTGAAGGACCACACAAAATAATCCTCCGATGTTCAGTCAAAAGAGACATGTATCTTTGGACAATGGACTTTGGAATCAACGTTTCAAATGCAAGAGCATCAACATGATTCAAAGTGGCTCCTTTGAGAGTAATCTTGATGTTTGTCACTTCTCCCACTAAATATCCACATGGGAGTAACTCTGGTGAGTCTGCATCACGTCCCCTGGCAATCTCTCCAATATGGTATGAGAAAATAGACTCGGCACTAAGTCCCAGGTTGGAGACAGGGTCAACTCTCAGGATGTATTCCTTAAAAATGCGTTTCACAAGATTGTCTAACATATCCCACTTGGTTTTCCCACTTACAGATATAGCTCCAATAATACACTCACTAAATGACACACCATCAGCTGGATTCACATATTTATCATAATCTCCATGGCATCCCATGAAGACAGTAATACTGACTCGTTTTCCATCCTTATCACTAGGGTCAATTAAAATCACATCTGTTGAGTCTGGCATTGTCATTTCATCACCACCAAGACTTAATCTTTGCTCTATCGAATCTGACACAGGAAGTGAACTCTGCGAGGAGTTCAGGGACTTTGAGGACACCATCCTCGCTAGTCTATCATTGTCTTGCTTTAGTGACACCATTTCAGAGCGCATTTTACTTATGGTTTCCTTGAGAGATTCCAGCTGGTGAGCTGAAGATAAGGCTTCAAGTCGAATGTCGGTAAGAGCCATGTCTTTTTCTCGCAACTGAATCTTCAGTGACTCCACTTCCTCTTCCTTGTTGTTACCATAGGTTCTAGAATGAGAAAACAATTCTTTGTAAAATAATGACAATCAATAAAGCACTTTTGGTGTATTCCCAGTGTATTCAATATCCTACAGAAACAAATGAGTCAAAATTTTCAATCCAAGGATGTCTCCCTCACCCAGTTGTGGACTGACACTCGGGGTCACTTGTTCCACCATTTGCCCGCTGAAGGAGAGGAGACGAAGGAGCAGAACATTCTCCACGTTCCCAGCCTTCCACATCAGAGACTGAACCTCCACCAACACCATGTTTACTCTTCTTGTGCCCACGGGAGAAGGCTTTGCTAAATGAGCTTCGTAGCTACAGAGAAAAAAATATCATTAGGATCTTCAATTCTTCAAAACTTCTCTATCAAGGAAAATATATATTCTTTTCTTTAATATACTATACAGTATTTCTCTGCAATACTTACCCAACCTTTCTTCTTTCCAGACTTTGATCCATCACTTTTATCTTGCATGGATGTGTGTGATGCAGCTGAGCATGCAGAGGACAGACTTGACACAGACTCCACTGATGTTCCTCGTACGAGTTTACCACCTGTTCACAAGTATTGAGCATAATTAGTTAAGGAAAACATATCATGGCCTTAACTATAAGAGCTGTACAAATACACCAAGGAAAAGGGATTCCTAAAATAGATGAATGTTTAAAAAAACAAATAATTATTATAACACTGATGATTAATCATTTTCTTTAATTAGAAAGTTATAATAATTTTAGTTACATATACTACACAAAAAGTGTTATTTATTTCTCTACAAATAAATAAAATGATTAGTCAATAATATACTAAACTAAATCAATGCATATTATACTGGATTTAGTAATGCATTAAATAGTAAAATAATCAGTTTCCAGACTGTTATTATATAGATAAATCTCAGAATTTGAGAGGTATGTCAGTATAAAACTGAATATCAATCAGAAGTTTAAGATTTAAAATAATCAACAATATTCACTTAAACTTGGTTGCAAAAATATACAAAAAAACATTCATCCATTTTTAATGCACCAGGAAGTTATTTTGTGCTCAAAATGTTTAAAATGTGCAAAAGTTCATAATCCACAGAACCATGAAACTCTGGCAAAGAATATTCACAAAACAAAATAAAACCAACAGGCAGCAAGCTTGGACAGAGAAGACAAAGTTGGAAATCATCATGCATAAGAAATGTAGAATCAGTGGAGTTAAAGTTTGTTAGCATTAAATTATTTCTTTTAAATATCTTTGTCTTAATTGTCATGATTTAAAACAAATCACTGAAAACAACATTTTAAAAATCTGAACTAAACATGTGCAAACACTGATAATAAATAAAGGGGTTGGGACACATTAATACACATAGACCAAAAGGGAAACATTTAAAAAATGGAATCAACAGTTTTGGTTAATAGAGCTGGGACAAGAAGGAGGAGGGGGTGGGGAGGGGGGAGTGGCAGGGAGGGAATTGTAGTCTAAACCCACTGTTACCTAAGCCCAATCAAACACCTGATTGGCATTTGGTTCACCTAGTATGCATGGACTCTGTCTTTACTGGTAAACAATAGACTCCCACAAGTCTGGTCTGCCATTACAAGTCAGCTTAGCCAAAGGACTGGCATGAGCCTTGAAGTAGAGAAGAAAAGCCTGCTTGCTTGTCAAAAGGTGAAGAAGTCTCACCAGCTTCAGTGAATTCACACACTACAAGGTCTTTACAATTCCCCGTGAAGGTGTGCCTGCGCGCAAGGTCATGCCCTGATTTTTCTGGTGAACTGGAACGACTGCCTGAGGTGACATTGAGCACAGAACACGAGGCAATGTTGGGAGAGAGATGGGTGTGTTGGTGCCTGGCAGGGGAAGGGGGGGAGTGGTGGTGGTGGTGGTGGTGGTGCTGGTGGTGGCCGGGGGACGTACTTTGGAGACAGGCTACAGTAAGACCAGCGTCTACACTTTGTTGACGCAGGGCCTCAATGGTTTTACGCAACTCCATGACCTCCGAATCCTGAAAAACACGGGATTAATTGTTGAATTTTGTTATCCAAGAGTCCCATATACCATTTACACAAACTTTAATTAGTGATCAATATTCACTCAATATATGAGTGATAAGGAAAATTATATATATATATATTGTCTGTGTCTGTGCATTTACGCATGTGAATGTGTATATGTAAGTATGTGCTTGTGTTCATATTTAAAAGTATGTACAACTAAATAGTTCCACAAAAGGAAACTTTACTGTCATTTCTAATTAATTAAAAAGTGTATACCATGATACCAAGAGAGCAGTATTTGTAAACTAGCTTAATTGCACCTTAACCAGATTTTTGTTTCATAACACTTGCAGGACTGATTACATAAAATACATGATTTTATTCATTTTTCATTTTATTACCTTTTGCTCAGATGTTGCAGTAAGCTGTTGCAATCTGTTGGTCATGTTGGTGAGAGATTGCTCAAAGGCAGCAACTACATGAGCCTGTGGATGAAAGAAAAAAATATATATATACACAGATTTACTGTGATGCTTGAAAATACTGATATTCAACAACCAGCCAAAGCATTCCCTATGGGATAAACTCTTCTTAATTTTTGTTTTTTGTTTTAGATGCATCCATTTACAAACTCTACTGATATTTACCGTATTCTTCAGGTTGAAAACTGAGTTCTGGAAAGAGAAATCTTTTAGTATTTGCTTGGCTGGTTGCTTTTTAGTACTTTAAATTGGACATAGGACTTCCCAAGCAAAAAGACTGATTTCTAGACATAAAAAAACAAGGAAATACACACACAAAAAAAGAAAAATAATAATGGAAAAAAACAATCAAAATCAAAAATGAAAATGCTTGTTTTCAAGTGGTATGTGATTCTACAAAATACCTCTACGTGTAAGGGAGTAACATTACTCAAAATGGCAGCTTACATTAGTACTAAGTTGGTTACTCAGAGTTCCAACTTTCTCTTGTGCTTCAGCTAATTCTTTCCTCAGCTTCCTAATCTCTGCAGCTTGCTTTTCCTCCTGTGAGCTGTACAGTGATGATGATGAGGACACCAATGATAATGAAGATCCATGACCTGAAAGAGAAGAAATGTAAATTATTTTATCAGAGTTCATGTAGCTGTGAGAGAATACATGACTAATTCAAAGATATCCAAGATCCAATATAATAATAAAAGAACTTACATTCATCATCCTTTGAAGTTCTAGGAATCACAGTTGAATAATAAGGGGAGCCTCGAACAGTGTTCAGGGGAGATATAGGTAGCCTGGTGCCTCCTGGTGGTGTTGGACTGGTAGGCTGTGAGGCATGGTAGCCATCTCGACCTCCCATACTACTACTGTACAGTTTCTCAGACTTTGTGGATCTGGTGGAGGATATATAAATTAGTTTTGAAAAAAAACTTTGATTTGATTTTAGTACACTTGAATCAAAATGCATGGAAGTTTTCACTAAACAGAATCATTTAGTATAACCATATCTATCTTGCAACCTCTCTGACTTACTTAGGTATTGTACTTTTTTTAAAAGGGGATTCAACAGACTTAGGGCTCTGATCATCATAAAACTGTACCTTTGCTTTCTCTTACATATCAACAACAATCCAAGACCTATAATAGAGTATAATACATATAAAAACCCTGTTTATGGCAGTAAATAAAAGCTGTATAATATTACTAGCTTCATTCTTGAAAGTTCCATCAGTACACAAAGATGCATTAATAATCCTATTTGCATTGGCATGCTCATGATGCTATCAACATAAAAGTGATGCAAGGCTGTGTAAAGTGAGTACACAACCATAAAATATTGTATAAGTATGTTCTCTTATACATGCTCAAACCAATGTAGTTCCTTCCATGACTAAACAATAATCTGATTTTCAGGAATACCACTTGTGTTGATTGGGTGGTAAAAATGAATGGATGTTACAGATTTCAGGCAATGGGAATGTCAACTAGTAATATGCCATTCAAAAGCCTACTTGGTCGATATTTGAGCAGGAGAATGATATTCTGTGGTATGATCATGTACATGCTAATGATAAGTGCTACATAACCATACCTAGGGAAGGTCCGTTCAATAAGATGGCTGTGGATGGGGATAAAATTCAGTTAATGTTAAACATAAAAAAAAAAAAAAAAAAATCCAGTTCCAAATCTAAATCTCTAAACCATAAAAGAATTTGGATAATCAAATTTTAGAGATTATCTGGCATTCAAATATAGAAATCATGAAATGTAAGGTTCTCATGCTGGGGAGAACTAAAACTATTTAGAAAATAATAATTTCACAACTTAAATACCTTAGATATGAAAAATCATACTACAAGTCTTTCTTTAAGATTCAGTACCGAAAGATTTGGGTTTCCTAATTCACTGGGTGTGAAAGCAGACCAAACATGGTCGTGATTTTTAAAGGTAAAATCATTATTTCTTATCACTGAGCTTTTTAACATTGTTCAACATATTTTCTTTTGAAATATCAAATAGGTTATGTTTTAGGTGTAAAATCTAAATTAATTCAAACATGACATCACATTTCTAAAAGCAGTGCATTAATGATTATATAATAAACAATACTACAATGAAATGACCCTTGTCACTGGATACCAATATACTTGTATAACAGCATCATTCATCTTCATTTGTATTTTCCACTCATATATTTGTTTTACCTATTCATCTATTCTGTCATACCCATCAATCCATGCATACCCAAGATCTAAAAATACACACTTTGTACAAATATCAAACTTTTAAGCAGTGCAAGAACAGAAAGACAAATCACCATATATGAGTAGACAAACAGTAACAAATTTAAAGGACAATAATATGGCAATAGGAACAGCAGCCATCAAAACGTGCCCTTCACCAATCTCTGACCTCCCGTGATAAAATGCCAAAGGCTAAATACTGAAAACATGTAGCCAATATAAATCCAGACAGCTTGCATAATTTGGAAATATAGTTAAATCCAGACACGGGAACATATTTCAAAAATATAAATGGTGTTTACCTAACACTATTGGAGCGAGCGAGCCTAGGGGAGGGTGATGAGGACATTTCCCGTTGGTGCATCATGAGGCGGGCTTGTGTGAGGCTGGTGGCTCGAGCGTGCTGGATCTGTGCAGCTATACTCGAGGCGCTTGAGCTTATACTCTCCATGCTCTCTGCCTCTGTCAGACTGCCACCCAGGGGTCTGTGTTTTTAAATGAAGCCATGGTATGATGCTGTGTTACAAAAATCTATTTAAAAAAATGTAAATGTTGATGAATCCTAATGTGGAATCTAGAATTTAAGGCTGACTGTTTATAGAAGTGGATAATTAGTGCAGCTCATGTAAAAGAAAAAATAAATAACAAAAATCAATAAAATTACAATGCTATCAAGCTTTGTATGAACACACATTTGAAATAAAACAAAACGTGATGCTTGTGGTGTAAGAGCAAAATAAACAAAGAAACACATAAAGTAAAGGAGCACTGTAATTTTACCTTGTTGGTGCAGAAGCCACTGATCCTGCATAATTACTTCT
>NC_051387.1:16610078-16617578 GCF_015228065.2 Penaeus monodon
TAAAAATAAACGTCCAATCATGAAATGCAGTCCATGCGGGAGCAAACACGACTACATCCCACTGGCGAGCAGGTCAAAGTGTTTCTTCCAAAACCAGTTTCGATGGCAGGCGAAAGTGGTTGTGGTGCTGTATTGAACACGCTTATATAGGCCTATTTACATGGATTATGTGTATGGGGGAGGCAGGAGAGAGATCGAGAGGGGGAGGATGACGGCGCGCCGGAACCACGGGGGCCGAGACAAATCGCTGAACATTCTTCCGCGCCAACGAAACACGCGTCGCCTGCCTTATCCCGAGCGCATTACTCAGCCCTAAGATGTTGGGGCGGAAGGCTGGACATCTCTGATGGGAAAGGCACACCCACTGACCGTTCATGGATTGGAATACAATACAGTACAACGGCTGACGCTGTCCCGTTGTCGATAGTGGAGTGCGCCTAGTGAAATGCGGCAACGTTTGAGCGTAGACTTTTCTCTCCATTTTCCCCTTCCACCTCCCAACCTCTTTTTGACTCATTCCCTTTGCTTCCTCCATCGTTTTTCCAAGCCCTGTCAGACTATAAGCTTGTGCTCATGTACCGTTCACTGCCTTTCCGTCTCTCTCTCTCTCTCTCTCTCTCTCTCTCTCTCTCTCTCTCTCTCTCTCTCTCTCTCTCTCTCTCTCTCTCTCTCTCTCTCTCTCTCTCTTTCTCTCTCTCCTCTCTCTCTCTCTCTCTTTCTGTGTGTGTGTGTGTGTGTGTGTGTGTGTGTGTGTGTGTGTGTGTGTGTGGTGTGTGTGTGTGTGTGTGTGTGTGTGTGTGTGTGTGTGTGTGTGTGTGTGTGCGTGCATGTATATATATATATATAAATATATATATATATATATATATATATATATATTATATATAGAGAGAGAGAGAGAGAGAGAGAGAGAGAGAGAGAGAGAGAGAGAGAGAGAGAGAGAGAGAGAGAGAGAGAGAGAGAGAGAGAGAGAGAGAGAGAGAGAGAAGAGAGAAGAAGAAGAAGAAGACGAAGAAGAAGAAGATGAAGAAAAGAGAAGAAGAGAGAGGAAGAAAGAGAGGGAAAGAGAGGATGAGAAAGAGACACATAGACGAGAAAATAATCTGAACACAGGACGAGCGACGGAAAATTTCACAGACCGTAAAGCGACCACTGATTCCCCAGCCGCCCCGTCCCACACTCCTCTCGCACTCCCTCTCGCATCGCAGCACTTCCACTCCGACTCCCTCCGCCATAAAATCTATAACCTCCATATATATGTCAGCATCCCGAGGCACGACTTCCTTCCCATTACAAATCCCCCTCCCCCGTTTCTCGTCCTCATCCCGATCGAACCCTCCTGATTGCCTAAAAGTAATTTATAAATCAGAGGGAGATCAACTTCCATAAATAAAGGATAACTAGTTGCAGAGGGGAGATAGCATTAAAGACGCAATTTACCTTCCGTCATTAGCATAATACTACATGGTTTTCTCGTTGTATCACTTCTCATGATAACTGTCTGCGATATATTCAAATATTTTCTGTTAAGTAAAGGCATAGGCTAATAGGAATGGGAAAAAACAAAGGAAGAAAGTAACAACTTTTTTCATCTCTCCTCAAAAGACAAAAATAGCAAAAACACACATGCAAAATCCTAGCAGAGGCGTGAGATGTTCGTGTGTACATAACCCAGACTTTGGCCTTATAACTCTCTGCGCACACCTCACTTGTCACTAAGCCGCTGGATACATAAACCCTCACACTCTGCTACTGTCACATTCACTCAGACACACGCGATGCACTCGAACGGACGGGGAAATCGAAGCAGGAGATCTAATGTGGTTAAAACATCTATTCAGTTCATTACAGTGGAATATTCATCACTGACATCCTATTTTCTTAACCTGCCTGTATATGGATCCTAATGTTATTGTTTTAATGAAACTGTTGAATATATAAATTACTGTAACATTCTCATATTCTTTGTTATCAATGTTACAGAAAATTACTTTCCTATACTCTATTTGCATATTCTCCACTTCGAACAACAACGACAGAATGAGACAATAAAATACAACATGGGGTAAAATCCTCCATGGCCGGGCGAGGCAAAGTTCGCCTAATGACCCGATACTCCCGAGAGCAGATCGCCCTGCCCCCATCCGTATCCCTACCCCTCTCTCATCCCTGGCCTTCCACCCCAACCCTGCGCAACATTTTTCTCCTGTCAGAGCGCCCTCCTCCGTCCACACTCCCGCACGCCCTTCCATCAACCCTCCACCAACCTTCCTCTTCCCCAACGTTCGTGACACAAAAAGGGATTGAAAGATAGGGAAGAGCTTGCTGCCTCTCGCCACTTCCGCTCTTCCATCACAGCACAAAAGTTTGCTGCCATCCTCTCCCCTCTTTCCTCAGACGAAGGAGTCAATGAATCTCGCAAAACTGACGCTCTTATTTCTTATGAGCTTGAGGCCCCGATGACCTCCTGAAGCAACCCTTGACATGAAACTCTTAAACGTGTCATTCTGATTTCAGTAAGGAAGAAAATGCTGTAAAACGGGAGTCCCGTTACCAGTGTATGTTCGTCTACGTACTACGTACATGAACGCGGCATGTGTGGCGAGACACATACTTCCAAGTGGCATGTCTTGTGTCTCACAGAGATTGGATATTGATTCCTGATCCAACAAAAACTACGTAACACGCCACCTCTACCTTGGCTGTGCGGGTAAAAAAAAAAAGAAAAAAAAAAGAAAAAAGAAAAAAAAGGAACATCACGACCTCGGTCTCCACTTTCTCCTCCTAAGGAGAAAGGATTAGCTTCCTTCCCCGTTGCAACGGGGCCATGATGAAGGAGACAGATTGCTTCGCGAGAAAGCAGGCAAGGACGAAGGGAAGGACGGCGAGGAGCGCGGAGAAGGAATGAGATCGACAGAGGGAGGGAGAGGAGTATATCCCCCCCACCCCCAGCACTTGGCGACGCTTCAACAAGGATCCCAATGGCCTCAGCAATCGTCACAGCGAAGGCTCAGGACCGATGAGAATAACATTAGCAGCGCGTGAAAATAACACAGGTATGTGGTGTGTTACCAAAAATGAGTGCATATATGCAATTTCCAATTTACTGTCAAAACACAGTTTAAGTAATAGGTCATATAGATTTTAATTATAAAATTAACTTAATAAACTAATAAAGTATTATCTAACTCGCATACGAAGAAAGTGAGAAACAACTTTTCCTTCTCCCACTCCCTTTTTAAACAGAGAGAGGGAGACAGCGAGAAAGAAGGGAATATGCACAGAGAGATACTTAAATAAAGAATCCAGCGGGTCTTACTCTGCGTCATAAGAGTAGGAGTAGCGATGACGCAAGTAGGTGTCCTCGTAGGAGGACATGATGGCCGGAGTTGCTTCTTGACTCAACAAAGATGCAGAGGAGAGTGACGGGCCGAGGACGACCTGCCTGGGCAGCGGAGGGCGAGAAGGAAGGCTCTCCCGCCTTCCTCAGGGATTCATCGCCTGCGTCCTCCTCGAACCTTCACCGACACTGACGCATGGCCGCGCTGTGCCCCGCCCCGCGCCGTGCTCTGGCCCGCACGCGGCTGTGTTTCCGAGGCGGCACGAGGCGCTCTCAAAGCCGAGATCGAGCCTGGAGGACGAGCGACCTGCGCGACGCTGCCTTGTTCTCGCGCGACGACTCGGAGGCGGAGACCGGGGGCGACGCGACAGAGTTCCTCGCAGCGTTGGCATATCAAGGGCGGGAATATCGGGCCAGCGGGAGGCTCCTCGTCACTGCCACGAAAGACACGGACGCCACAGGGCAAAGGCTCTTCATGCTGGCGAGTGGCGGGCGACTCGCAGCACTCGACTCTTGATTTACATAACAAACAATTCTGTTTCTATCCTCCTTTTTCTTATCCAAAAGAGAGACGTTCGATCACTAGTCTTCTCTTTCTTGATGGGGATCAACGTTTTCAAGTCAGTTATATAGCTCGATAACCATTTCCAAAAAACAGACAAAACAACGACAAAAGTCCGGGACGTTTTACACTCATTTATCTTTTTTTTTCAAAAAGTGTTTCTAGCAGATGACATTCACGAGCCTTCTATATATCACAAGAAATCACAGCGGAGGATGGGGGCCTTGCGTGACCCCGCCCCCGACTTCAAGGGACGGCGACGGTGGTCATGTGGGCTCCACAGCAGCCACAAGATCAATGTCACCTTCTGGAAAAACACACGTTCAAAATAACACAAGTCAGCGAGCCACAGGATCAATAGAAAAAGAAACTCATCCGACGCAATACTATTTGCTCCCATCGAAATCAAGAATAAAAGCAGCGCCGTCCAAAACAATAGGCGCCTCCCCTCTCTTTTATCCCATATATCCCCAAGTTCACAAGACACCATTTACACTCAGCACACGTTTATGGCCCCGGATGAGGACACTTCTCATCCTCAAAAGAGCACAAAAATAAAACAACACAAACGAAAACTCCACGAGCGACCCCATCAGAGTACATCATTAGGAGTTGTGTCCAAAGTCCGGACGAGGTCATTAGGTGCAGGAGCTGTGGGCGAGTCACAGGCAAAGGCTGATCAGACCTCGCCCATTCCCACATTCCTCCACCCACAACTCTTTATTGAAATTCCACGGCTGGGCGTCGTGTCCAGGCCGTGTATGGCACTTGCAGGGGGTAAAAAAGAGGGAGAAAAAAAACAGAGACAGAAAAGACTCCCCTAAAGATATTATGACACACAAAAGAACATTTTTAGGATCCAGAGAGAAAGAAAGAGGATGAAGAATATTCCTTGGGGAATAATGCCGAGAGATGAAAGCAAATATTACAGGATCAAGTGATTCGAGACCAAGCACCAATCAGCCGAGGAACACAAGGTCTTACTACTTCCTCTTCTGCTGGGCTTTTTTTGACTCGAACTGAGAGCCGAATGCGACATCACAGAAGGTAAGTGCCGAAGGGTGCGATGGGTTCGCAGGTATGGGTGCTGCCACGCGCGAAGTGGCGAAGGAAGGAAGCCGAGTTCTGCGAGTCAGTACGAATGGGAAACATAAAAGATGGAGAGGGAGGGAAAACTGGAGAGCGAGGAGAGGGGAGACGAAACAAAGAAATGAGCAGAAACAAATGATAAAGAACAGGAAGGAAGGAGGGAAACGGCAATATAATATAATGAAAACCGAAAAGCTCGGCTACAAGAAAAAGGAAATGAAAGGGAGGGGCCACCATGTAAGAAGGGAGACATGCGATCCGAGGAGGCAGGACGGCGGAGGCAAAAGGCCCAACAACCTCCGACGGAAAAGAGGCTGAGAGCCCTTGTTCCCTCAGCCTCTCCACGCCCTCTCACCACGCGGCCTCTGTCACAACACAAGCTTAGTGCAACCTCTGCTTTAACGAGCCGCCCATAACACAGCTGTTAGTCCTGGCTTCGACCTCCCCCTTCCCCCTCCCCTCCTCACCCCCACACTTCAGGAATGCGGCAGCCAAGGGCCTCGATTCTTACAACTTCCGTCCGGGCCTTTCCATTGCATCAATCCCCACTCATTTTGGCCGTCCACTCGTCATTTCTGCATCCTCCCCCAAAATGAAATCAATTAATCGCCATTCGCCCGCCATTATATAGATCCGCCCAGGCTCAAACTTCTTCCTTGGCTCCCGTTCTTCGCCCTTGTTACGGAGGAGTTCGCGGCCCTCCTAAACTATTCTCGACTGGGATCCCCGCCGATTACTGGCCGGACGGAATGGCGAGGGAGGGAGGCAGGGAGGCAGGGAAAGAAAAGGAAGGGAGGGGGAGGGGAGGAAAGGGAAGGGAAGGTAACGGAAAGGAAGGGAAAGGAAGAGAGGGAAGGATGAAAACGGAAAGGGAGCGAGGTGTAGAGAGGAAATGGAGGGAAAGGGGGAAGGGAAGACAAGGAAAGGGAAACGGCGGAAGAGAGGGAGGCAGAAAGGGAAGAGAAAGGAAGGAAGAAACTGAATGAAGAATCGAACAAGAGAAGGAAAGATTGAATGAGAAGTGTGGGAAGGGAGGAAAGGAAGGAAGGAGAGATTAAATGAGGAAGAAATTAAAGAAAGGAGGGAGAAGAGACTGTATGAGGGAAAGGCGGATGGGAAGGAGGGAGGAAAGGCAGTGAAGCAGGTTGCGAAAACTTGATGAGGAAAGGAAAGAAAAGAGAGAAGAGAGAGAAATAAAAGGAATGAAAGAAGGGAAGGAGAAGCGGAGAACCTGAAAAAACAGGAAAGAAGGAAAAATAAACTGATTGTTAAAGAAAGGAAGTATTGGTTCAGCGAGAGAAAGACGACAGGAATGGTTCAGCCTCTGGGAAATAGCGATAAAAGATAGACAACCTCCTGATGCGCGTAATTTGAGAGATAGATGCAGACATAAAAGTTTCGTCACAAGAAAAAGAAAAGAAAAGGAAAACAGAAGAGAAGAAAATACATGAAAGACAACAACAGCAACAGCCTAGAGGAAAATATGAAAGAAAATATATCAGTCACGTTTCCGGCACCGACACAAACAAAACAATAACAATGACGTCACCGGAACTCTGAAGCCCAAAAAGTGACATTTATGATCACGTGGTCAGCCCCGCCGTCCTGTCTGATGTGCAAGGACGAGAGAAAGCGGGACGAGAAAGTAGAGAGCGCGCGTCCTGAATTCTGAGTGGGACTCGGGACTCGCGAGGGCAGTACCTGAAGGGCCTTTCAAAGGGAAGAAAAATCTAATATGTGTCACAAGAGGGAGACGTGTGTGTCACTCATCGGTGAGGTAATAGTTGTGTCATTGATCACATTTGACACTTTCTCTCTTCCTTCTTCCTTCTCTCTCTCTCTCTCTCTCTCTCTCTCTCTCTCTCTCTCTCTCTCTCTCTCTCTCTCTCTCTCTCTCTCTCTCTCTCTCGAAATTGTGATTCAGCTCCAAAAAGTGACTAAACAAATAAACAATAAAATAAACCCCGTCGACCTATCACAGACACCATATTTTTCCTTCTTCACGCCTTCCTTCGATCACCGATTTTCATTTCTTTTTATCCTATTTCTCCTTCCAAGTGACGCCCCATCCAGCCTCCTGCAATACCTAAACGGTCTCCATTCAACCCCGTGCAACTTTGCAATTGGGACAATTACTGGCCCGCGATAAAATGCCCCTTCTGCCTGAATGGCCCCGTCACCCTCTGCAAAAATGAGGGAATGAAGCGAAGGGATGAAGGAAGGGAGGGAGAAGGGAAGGGAGAAAGAAGGGAAGCGAAGGGAAAAGAGGAGGGAGGAAGGAGGGGAGGGAGGGGTGAGGGAGCGGGAGGCTGGGACGGGACGGAGTATGGGGCAGGGTATAGGGGTTTGAAAGCCAACGGAAGGGGAGGTTGGGCGAAGCGGGAAGGAGGAAGGGAGTGATGGAGTGGAGGAGGGGGAGAAGAAAGGATTGATGGAGGGAAGGTGGAAAGGAAGGAGAATCGGTGAAAAGCGAGAGGGAGAAAGAACTAGTGTGTGTGTGTGTGTGTGT
>NC_051387.1:16630078-16687578 GCF_015228065.2 Penaeus monodon
AAAAAATCGAAACATCTTTAACCTCTTTCTTTGACCGAAAGAGTTGACGAAGCATCAGCAATAAGACAGGGCGAAGTCGTGCACTTTCCTAGATTTCAACTGTCAGACAACCCAGGTCTCTGCACGACCTTGACGGCAAGCAAAACGCTAAATCCTCTTCTGAAAGCAAATGCTAACTCATCCCTGCGTCTGGCGCGGGGAAAAAAACGATACGGATGCGCCGATGATCACCGTCTTGCATGCAACATCTAGACACTACGTACATGTGATCCGAGCGCTCGCAGTCCTGCAAAGCACGCCTCCGAAAGTCGTTTTTCAAAGCACGCCACAAGAACCCGAGGACCACAGACACTACCGCCGCCTTCGTGGGGTTTCCATCCGCCTGCGTATCACTGCACCCGCCTGACATTTAATCCTCCAGCGTAGGGCTCGGGGAACAACCTCCAAAATAAAGCCATTGCTTATAAATATTTGAAAGACGCGGATCGATATCTGTAACGAGAGAGGCTGGGGAATGGTAAGGTGGGGAAGAGGGGAGGGCGAGGGAAAGGGGTGGGGCGGCAGGGTAGGGGCAAGGGGAGGGAGGAAGAGGGGTAGGTGGAGGGGGAGAGGAAGGAGGGGAAAGGGGAGTGGAAGAGGAGGTGGAAGGGGGAGGGGGTGGGGGAGGGGGAGGAGGATGAGGAGGGGGGACGGGAGAGAGTAGAGAAGAGGAATGGGGAAGCAGGGGAGGGGGGAAGGCTGAAGAGGAAGGGGGGAGGGAGGTGGGGAGGAGCTGTTACCTATATTTCTTCCGGGTGTGCGACACGGCAGATGCGCGACTATGCTAGTATGTCTCATGTTTTTATCAAGGTACTGGAAGATGAAGAGCTTTTTCTAAAAAGAGAAGAAAAAAAAATGGTAAAAGATAAAGAAAGCGCACGACATCAAGGGAGAAAAACAAAACGAAAAAAAATAGAAAAAAAGGAGAAAGGGGTAAAAGAAAAGATTTTAAAATGTATTCCTAGCCGTGGCGGCGCGGACACTCACATTCACGGTTTTATATTTCACGCTGGCCCAGAATTCTTGCATTGCAACTGCTAAAAATCCCGAACCTTTCACAAAATGTTTTATTTTTGTCACTTCGTCAAGTGAGCAAAGTATATAAATAGAACACCGGCCTTTCCAGACTCCAGGCTTGACCTTATTTACTGATAACCCTCGCTGATCCTCCTCCCTGTCCTTCCTCGCGTAATCCCTTATAACCTTTCTGTTTCAGAGTCGAGACCCTTTTAACAACCCTAAACCTCAAGGTGAGGCCCATCGATTTCTTCTTAGCAATGCAACTGTCGTCCCAAGCCCAACACACTGACTAATGGACGGTCACCCCCCTCCTCTCGCTCTCTCGTCCCCTTCCTCCCTCCCTCTCTCCCTCCTTCTCTCTCTCTCTCTCTCTCTCTCTCTCTCTCCTCTCTCTCTCTCTCTCTCTCTCTCCTTCTCTCTCTCTCTCTCTCCTTCTCTCTCTCTCTTCTCCTCTCTCTCTCTCTCTCTCCTCCATCTCTCTCTCTCTCTCCCTTCTCTCTCTCTCCCTTCCTCTCTCTCTCCTCTCCTCTCTCTCTCTCCCTCTCTCTCCTCCCTCCTTTTCTCTCTCCCTTCTCTTCTCCCCTCTCTCTCCTTCTCCCTCCTTTTCCTCCTCTTCCTCCCTTCTCTCTCCTCCTCCTTTCCTCCCTCCCCCTTCTTCCCTCCTCTCCCTCCCTCTCTGAAAGTCTTGATTTAGAAGGAAAAAGCGATATATTTTTTCTTTTAAATCTCGGTCTTTTGTTCTTGGAAATAAAGGAGAAGGAATAAGAGGAAGGAAGGAGGAGGAAGAAGATAGAAGATGGTAGTAGACAGAAGAAATAATATATATATATATATATATATATATATATATATATATATATATATATATATAGAGAGAGGAGAAAGAGAGAGAGAGAAAGGGAAAGAGAGAGAGAGAAAGGGAAAGAGAGAGGGAGAGGGAGAGAGAGAGAAAAAAAAAAAAGAGAGAGAGAAAGGGAAAGAAAGGTGAGAGAGCAAGATGACAAAGTGGCTCCCGAGTGCTACCCTCCTCACCCCCCCCCTACCTCCCATTGCAACCCTCCCTACCCGGCGCGACGCCCCCTCGCCGCCGCCTCCGGGCACCGCGGTCCAGCTGATCCACACGCTCCTCACGCGCTCAAATTGAGAGATAGAGGGGAGGACTTGTTTATTCCCCTCGCGTCAACTGCCTCGGAACCCTTATGTCTTCTTGGAGACTGGCTATGGGGAGGAGGAGAAGGGAAGAGATGAAGGGAGACAAGGAGAAAGGGAGAAAGGGAAGTGAATTGGAAAGCAAGCGTGTAAGACTGGCATGCAACGGTCACGGCATCCTCTACCGCCCCACCCCCCTCCCCGGCCCGAGCATTCTGTAATAATCTCTCTCCGCGCGAGGAACATCATCAAGAAAGTTAGTTCCTCGCAGCGCCCTTCGTCATGTAATTAAGCCAGTTAGTTCTCTCCGGGAACGAGATGGCCCCTGCCGCATCCCGCGCTCCCAACATGGGAAACCCTTGCAGAGGCAAGGCTCTTCCTGTGAATTATTCCTCTGACGGGGGGAGGGGGACGGCGGGAGTCGGCCGGGCTGCGAGGAGTCATCACATGACGAAATCCATAAATATCCGATTCGCGATCGACCACAGTTACCCTCGCGCACACCATACCCGCCCAGCCACCACCGACCTTGGAGGTCAGGTGCCCCTCCCCCTCCGCCACTCACCTGAAAGCAGAGCGATACCTTGCAAGTGCAGCTGCACGACACTCTCGCATCAGTCCCCCGCCATGTGTCGGTGCCAAGTGGTGCCAAGGGGAGCACCGACCCCGCCAGGGCGCGCTGTATTGACGGAAACAGTCGATAGTGCATCGCCGATGATAAATGAGGGCGAGAGAGTACGCCGCCCGTCAACTCTCGCCTCTACTTCGATTGGCGGCATAAGCGTTCTCACGCACACGGACGGAGAAACAGATGTGTATATATGTATATATATATATATATATATATATATATATATATATATATATATATATATATATATAATATATATATATATATATATATACATAATATAACAACAATATATATATATATATAATATATATATATACAACACAACACACAACAACAAAATACATATACTACAAAACACATACATAATAACTACAAAGCTACAAACACACCAATATATATATATATATATATATATATATATATATTATATTAATATATATATAATATATATATATATATATATAATTCATATATAGTTAGCTATGGTACATACAATGCCAAACATATAATAATATAATATAATACCTTAACACAAGCCAGAACATACGACTGACACAACACACACCCACACAAACACACAACAAATAAGACACAGATGAAGGGATTTAAGATAAAAACAGATGTTGATGCTGAGGTAAAGGCATTAAAATCAATTATCCGAAACATCCGCCGATACTGTCCACGCCGACGACAACGAACAACAACGCACGCTAAGGATTAGCACTCTATCATCCCAGGTAGTTTGTCCCTCCGCCCCTCTTACCGGGCACAAACAGACAAACGACGCTATATCCTTATCGCCGTATTTGTCTTCCTCTTCGCGCGGGTGTACCTGCACAAACCAAACAACGATGCAGTAATGATCCTGATGTGATTAATAAATCGAAAGGTGAATAACGATGCCGAAACAAACAAACAAATAAACAAACAAAAGGCCCACTCCGATAATTAATCTTGACATCTTCCTCGCTCCGGATTCTTCGCGAATATGAAAATGCCAAGTACGAGATAAATGACACGGCGGGAGGTGCATGGATGGGGTGCCGGGAAGAAGAACAAGGGGGGGAAGAGGAGGAGGAAGAAGACGAAGAATAAGAGAAAGAAGAAGAAGAAGAAGAAGAAGAAGAAGAAGAAGAAAGAATTAAGAAAGGGAAAAGATGAATAAAAGTAGAAAGAAAGAATAAGAAAAGGCAAAAATTAATAAAAGAAAAAGAAATAAGGAAAAGATGACGGAGGAATAAATGGCGGGAAAATGAACACCGAACAAAAAGTACAAATAAGAAAAAGATCGAGGAATAATGAAATGGGATTCCCCTTAGGTCAGCCCCCTCCCTCCCCCTTCCCGTCGCTCCCTCACACGAAACGCCAATGACGTAAGGATGACGTCACACACCTGAAACATCCCGCCAGCGAGCAAGGGATCAGCACCTCCGTCCACATCCGAGTCGAGGGTGGCGGCTTTCTCTCCCCCCGCCGCCCCGTCACTCGCTCTTGTCACTGGCACTCGGGGAAGGGGCGATAAAGCGTCCTCCAGCACCGAGGCCGCCATGCAAGCACACCTGGCGCCCGTCTCACGCCCACTGCAACTCGCCGACACTAGTTGCAATTCTTTACAGCAATGGGAGGCCCTTTACGCGATTTTTACAGGCTCGCGGCGGGCATTACGAGGTGACCGCTGTTCTTTACAGGCTGATCACAACCTTTACTGGGGATGCGGAAGGGTAAAATCTTTCTTTTGTTCATCGGTAAGTGAAAGCGGACATTTCCTTGTCTCTTTACCACACACCTCGATGCAACGTTCCAGATGCCTGTCAGATATTTTAGTACAGAAATCACACTTTAGCAAAAACAAACCAGAACAAAAAGCAAGTCACGCTTTTCAATTTCAAACTTTTTAATTTCTTCTACAAGCAAATCACACTTCTTTTTTAAATATGCAGTTCACACTCTTTATGCCAGCCACACATTTAATTAAAACAAAAACCAGCAAGCTAATCACACGTTAGTCAATAAAAAAGTATCCGACCCCAGGTCCCAGCACCGCTTCGGCCCCCGGCAGCGCAGACGTGAAACAAAGGAACACAACTGCACGTCTGCCTAACACCTCCTCCCCTACACGTATGGTTCAATTGTAACGCTCCCTTCGCTGGGACGTGCGTGACCAGTCTCCAAAAGGTTTAGCCGAGGACACACACGCACGCACGCTTAGACTGGCGGGCCCACGCACTGCATGCAGCGTCCTCTTCTGTCCACAGTGCTACTGAGACCGCAATGGCTGGTAAACAGGCTCAGTAAGAGGGGGAGGGGTCTGCTTTTATACCTATTCCTCGACTTTCCCATTTCCCACTTTCCTAAGTCTACTCCACTACAAAGTAAAGAGAGAAAAAAATACACCGTAATAAAGAATGTTGAGTGCAAAATGTCGGTTGGAAAGATGCTGAACCTTCTCTTACGATGGTTATGTATGAAAATAGAGAACTGTTCGACAATGTGACTATACTATCAGAAGGACGGTGAAAGCTGCTCTCTGTGTACTGTGTTCGTATCACCGCAGCGGGTGCTAAAAAGCTATTTCCGAAATAATAACTAATGGTTCAAATAAATCAACAAATATCAAGGCGGGAGGAGGGGTAGCTAAAAAGCAGTGATATTTGGGAAGCCTGTGAAAAATAACGGACAAAGACAAGCGCCAATGTAACGAGTCTCTTATGAAAACCTGCACTGGAATGGGACTACAACAAAATACAAACAAAGAAAAACATCGGCGCGAAAGTAAGGTAAATGATGGGTCCCGGCCAACACCAGTCTTAAACAAGGCCTCGACTAAGCTAAGAATCTAAGGCTAGGAAAACCACAAAGGAAAAACAGAAGCGACTTTCGCGAAAGATGCTGCACATCTTTCCACATCCACGTCACGGCTGCGGTGTGCCACTAGCAGGAGCGTTAGTTAGCTGGTCAGGATGTCATCACGCCACACACAACACACGGCCGGGAGGGGGCGTCCAGCATGCACGCCCGCCCACACTCACCGCCTCCTGGTGCCCGATTCCTCTCTTGGTGGCGGCCTGGGCTTGCATTCATCGCTAAATATATCATCTTCCTCTTCCTCCTCTCCTTCCTTTTTATCTTCGCTTAGATCCCTGTCTAAATAATCGTCCTCGTCAAAGTGCCTAGGCTCTGACGACGTGGTGGAAGGAGAGAGAGAGGATACCTCCATGTCGTTTTCTGTGCCGGTGCTTCTCGTTACAGAAAATGGGGAAAATGTAGAGTAAATCACACACGGAAATTATTGTGATTTAGAATTGTAAAAAAAAATCTTGAACATGCGAGACAGAGGAAGAATAATTTGAAAAGATCTGAGCTAAAAGTAAGGTTGGAGTTCGTATTATGAACGCCCTGCATGTCGTGTTACTAGCAAATTTATATGTACCTTAACCATGAATATTGGTGAAGTTACTGGCGTAGGAAAAGCACTGCAATAAAGGCCTTACTCATGCACGCCTTAATGGAGACAAACTATAGTCCCGAAACTTACTTAAATACATCGGTGAATCTGAAATCAAATTCCTACGAGACTCAAGCAGGCATTCCGTTTTCCGGAAAACAGTGACCAAAACTGGCGCTATTAATAAGCCAAATCCTGTGAACGTGAACTTCTGTGAATATATATGAAATTTCAACATTTATAAACAATTCTGCACTTTGAATATGAACCTTATGCATTCCGTGAGAAGGTTGTTTATGCTCTGTGCACCGAAAACAATACCGTCGAGTGTCCGCAAGAGCTGATTACATAAGGATTTCATACAAAGCTATTTTTTTTTACCTGACCAGGAGGCAAATCTTCGTTTTTAGTCAAATAGAGGATATAATTTATTAGACCATATCGAATAATCTCGCATAAAAATAATGATATCTCCAGAAAGTTACAGAATGACAGCGATTTCATATGCTTCAAAATGTTAATTGATTACCCAAAAATAAACGCCCGAACACACCATGAATTAGCGAAATTACAACAACGCTTCCAAACCGGACTATGCCATACGCGCGGTGAGACAACTGCAATTTGTTATGTAATTAGAAAAAAAAAATCATGAACCGCGGGGAGCCCATGAGTCATGATTGTTGTTCGCTCGACGGCCAACACCCAAATCAATAGTGGGCGTCCGTTTTCTCTTCGGAGCTCACCTGTATAGCAGAAAATGATCTCTTACATGAGTAACTAAAGCAATTCGGCCTATGGGTACGTCCAGTTGGAAAAACGAAAAGGAATTTATCTTCTTCTTTGAAAATTAACATTGAATTTTGAATTCAAGCAAATGCTTTTATAACGTTTCTTATAACTCGCTTTTCTTTAAACATCTGTGAACAATATACCTTAGTTGCAAATTACGGGATTACAGTCCACACAAAATTTTGCCATCATAACCCAAATGACAACCCAGAACAGCATGCGTGGCGTACTCACCTGTCGTCGTGAATGAAGTGTTGCACTTTGTTCATGCTCTCGTGCACCTGCCTCATACCCTCCTTGAAGCGCTGGTTGAGGCGGTGGGCGTAAAGGGACGCGCCGCCCTCGCTCAGGTAACCGTCAAGATCCGAGGAATTGCCGGATTTGTAGCCAACATTGCGTAGGACGTCGCCATCGGACATGTAACCTGAGACAGGAGCAACACATTTTAAGGGCGAGATACACATTTTTGTGCGTGGGCGTACTGCATTTGACACTCAAAATACATAGTTGGATAATTTTAATACATACTATTGTTTATCAAATCATTTTCCACCACAAAGCACGGTCATAAATGTAATTGACAACATTTCTGACACCTAATGATAGTGAATATAAAATACGCAAGGAATGTAACATTCAAAATTGAAACACGCCCAACAAACACAAACCAATCCGACGCACAATTCTTGCTATACCGTCCTAAATACCGCACTCCAACGAAAAGAACTCTTCGACAACGCTAGTGCGACTTCTACGAGGCTACAACAACGACATCCAAGAGCGCACAGCATAACACAGGACACTGTGAGAGCTAACGAAGAGGGACTGACGTGAAGATTCCCTCCCCGCTGGGATGAAAACCAGCTCCCTCGGGTGTACGTGAGAGGCGATAATGCGTGGCGGGCGAGTCACCTCGTCCCCTGGGCCTTTGGAGTGCCTGCCCTTGCCGTGACATGAGACGCTGACTTGCTCTGGCACGGGGGTTGCTTCGTGACGTCGCTTAGGTTTTAGTCACTGTCTCGGGGATTACCAGCGTGACTATTTAGTTTCTTCGGAGACCCATTGGGGATAACACCGACACTAAAACCTGACCGACTATCTCTCTCTCTCTCTCTCTCTCTCTCTCTCTCTCTCTCTCTCTCTCTCTCTCTCTCTCTCTCTCTCTCTCTCTCTCTCTCTCTCTCTCAAACGCAATTCTGGGAAGGACGGCGTGAAACAGACGTGACATCAATCCAAAATAATGTCAAATATACATGTGACATGAAAAAAAAAAATTTCATATCGCCATCCATCAAATCAATTCCTGGAGCAGGATAATAGCCGAGCGAGGGGATTCACATATCACGCATTTTTTTATACTCCAGGAAGGCTCCATACAATAAAAACGAATTTAATCGAATACCCTATAAATTTTGTTAAATTACACAGTAAAAGCATCGTTTACTCTCGAAAAGACGCTACTTTATATCCCCATTCATAGCAGTTAACAGCGCGGGTTAAGTTCGCAATGGGAAATACAACAGCATCGACCTGACACGTTTGTTCTAAAATTTTACAGGGCTGCTTGAATGCTATCTGACTACTTTTTGAGTTTAAAATGTGGCACACGAAGGTAGAGGAAGAGACTGCTATTTACCATTAGCGAGGTCCACACTCTCCAGGTCACTGTAATCCGTGTCAATGACCTGGTTGGGACCCGGAGGACGCTTCAGGTGAGGCCCAATACGCATCCCCTTCTGCGGTACAGTGTTGGCATTGTCTTGGAGGGCTGCTGAAAAAATGCGAGTTGGTTAATGAAGAGAATTACTCATAAATACAAATAAATCATAAGAGTAAATAAATCTATTAAAACTGAATAATTCCAATCATTTACATATTCCGATGACTTCCTTCTATTAAACATCAGAGTTTCTTAATGATTCACTTCACTTATAACGAAAAGGTATCAGTCTATGGACTGACCTAGCCTGGAAACGTGCAAAGAAGGTGGCACTGTGCGGGTTTGGTGTAGTCCTAGCCCTCTCATGTAGCCATACTGCGAAGCCCTCACCAACGGCTGCATGGGCTTGATATTCAGTATGACTTCGTCGCCCTCTTCTCCCTCGGCCTTCTCCTCCACCTGCAGAAAGAAAGAAAATCATTTTAAAATTTGTTGTCTAACAATTAGAACTGGATATTTTAAATATTCACAGTGACAATAAATCATGAATCCTTAATACAGTTGCATTGCAATCTGAAAAAAAGATAAAGAGCGTTTAGATAAATGGGCCTTTTGCATCTCGTATAAAGTGCTGGCCTCTCTCATGGCCAGCCACTTACCTTTCTCATGTGAGTTTTCAGGTCGGAGACGCTGTCGTCCTCTGAGCTCGTGGGCTTGTAGATGACGGAGGAGTTGCCGGAGGAAGTGCTGTTGCTGTGGCCGCTGTTGCTCTGGGAGGACTCGCTGATGTTGGAGCCCGACTCGGAGGGCGTGACCATGTCCTTCTCGCGTGGGTTGGGCATGGGACTCACCATCGCCACGCTGATGCCCGTCGCGGAGTCCTCCCGTCTGCCCAGCTGCTTCTGGCGCGGCAGAGAGCCCTTCGGGTCGCGGCACTCTTGAGCTGCGTTGGCCTCCCCACCTGAGGGCGTCCCTGCCGGCCGCGGAGCGCTGCTTCCTCCGATTTTAGGCGTGGAGGGCGTGCCTGCGGGGCGGACCATTTTGTTGTAGTCTTTGGCCTGATGGGACGTGTTGACGTTGGGCGAGGCGGTGGGGGTCGGGGGCGCAGACCGCTCGGGGGGCACCACCTTGGTCTGGCCCTTCACGTGGGCCGTGGGCTTCGGGATGCCCGTGCCTGGAGTGCCTGGAGGGAGGGGGCTGCCAGGGGTTGTCACGACAGTCTGCTGCTGCATTGCTGGGGTCTGATCCTGGTGGCCGCTGTGGCTGTGCTCCTTGTGGTCCTTCTCCTTGGGCGGCAGAGCGGGTGGCTGGTCTGTCTCTGAGGCTGCGTGCCCTGCGGTCTCCGGCCGCGGACCCGGCGCAGGGGGCCGGGAGTCCTTCTCGGCATTGGCTGGCAGGGGGCACTGGGGGCGCTGGGGGCGCGAGCCGCCATCCAACTCGAGGGTGAGCTTGTCGCCCTTTTTGGCGCTCCTGTCGCGACTCTCTCCGCGAGGGTCTCGGTGGGCCTTGTGACCCCCCCGCGGCGACCCCCGGGACCCCTCCCGCTCCTCGCGCTCCTTGTCCTTGCGCGACGCCTTGGGCGACTCCTTGCCCTCCTTGCCCGCAGACTTGGAAAACTTGGACCTGGAACCAAGACAATGTTAGCCACGTGTTGCTGGACAGAAAGGCTGCGTCCCTGTTTGATTAAGGGTACGAAACATTCAAAAATCGGCAGTAACAATTATAATAATAGTAATGATGATGATAATGATAATGATGATGACAACAGCAATAATAAGAATAACAGCAGCAGCAATAATAATAATAATAAATGATAATAATAATAATAATGATGATAATAATAATAATAGTAATAATAATGATAAAAAACAATAATAATAATAATAATAATAATAAAAGCAGTAATAATAATAATAATAAAAAATAGTAACAACAATAACAACAATAATAGTAATCCTAACATCAATAATAACAAAGACAACAACAACAACAACAATAATAATAATAATAATAATAATAATAATAATAATAATGGTGATGTTGCTGTTTTGTTGAAAATGATGAATAAAAATAATAATGATGACGGGCATAAATAACAATACCAAACACAAAAAGACTTACAAACAACAATAACAAGGAAAAATGAGACTAGATCAATTTTGAAAATAAAATAACACCTGCGGAAGCAATCACGTGAAAAAGAATACCATGATGACAAAGCCAGGTGAGAACACCATCACAGGGCAAGAACACACCTGATGCCCCGGAGGCCCTGCGGCTTGGTGGAGGCGGGGGGCGCTCCCCCCTGCTGCGCCTCCGCGTGGCTCGTCTGATCACTGCTGCTGCTACTGGTGCTCACAGGCAAGCTGCGGGCGTGGGGGGCGTGCTGTTAGTCATTTATTGGGCGTAGGGCGTACAGTTACTCGAGGGCGTGTCCCAGGTTTAAATGTGGGCGGGGTTATGGTAGGTGTAGCTTATGTGCTTCGGTTGGTGTCTTGGGGGATTATGTACATTTGGTGGGAGAAGCCTTGCTCACGGGCGTAAGCCGGGTGCGTTTATATCTAGGTTTAAAGGTACAGTATGTGTTATGCCTTCGGTGTGGGGGTAATGTTATGTTTTTTTTATCGTTATTATCAGGAAAAGACTAAGCTTAAATTAAGACCTACGTTTTATATACAACACGGATAAGAAGTAATACATTGCGATCCCTTGTCTTTGTGATTCTGAGAATGGTGATTGCTTTTATGTATCTTATTAGTTAATGACTACCTTTGCAAAGCTAATAGCCCCGGTAAATTTACAAGACCGAGAAATCCTAGGAAAACATCCCGTCCTGGACTCTTCCCACTGAATTTTACTGATCAGTTCAGCCAGCGACATCCATTCAGGAAAGTTTTAAAATTCAAAGTGAAGAAACAAGAAGTTCCATGTATCTCTCTTAATAACCAACAATTAAAAAATAATTAAAATAGATACAAACACTTATATTTTCCCCTGCGTGGCCAAAGATACATAACGGTATGATCGGCGGAACGTAACTTCACATACAATGTAATCTGTGAATCTGCTCCGTGACGTGACTACCGTGACTCACACATCATTACTCCATATTCTGCCTTATTTAAGCGGGCCTGACTCGCTCCGTAATTAGAGCAATCAGCCGGAATTACCTTTAGACTATGTACACTGCAATTAGTACCGTGTTAACGTTAGTCTCTCTCCACTCCTGTACAGAACCTAATCTCCTCTCACCCATCCACATCCTTATTACCCTTTCGTTCGGGTTATCATTCCACTCTCAGTTCTTCCATCACACTGACTCCCTCTCCCGACGCAGGCGAAGAAGACATTACCTTTGGTGTGGCGGGAGCGGAGGCGGCTTGGCGTCGGAACACAAGCTGGTCGACGAGTCAGAGCGCTCGGACCTGGCGCTGCTGAACCCACTGCTGCTGCTCGTTCGTTTGCTCACCCCGCTGCTGCCTGTGAGGGGGGGGGGGAGAAGGAGGGTCAGTTAGCAGACGTCGTTTAAAAGGAAGAAGGTAGACAGGGGAGTGAATGATGTAATGATGATGTGATGTGATGTACTTTTGACTGCAGCGTCTGAAATGGCTACGGTGATGATGGCGGTGAGCAGATGGAAGTGACGACGCGGTGGATGTGTCGAAGGCTGAGGAATACAGAAGAGAGGGAACAGAAGGAGAAAAAAGTGAAGTATCTCTAATTGCGGTTGATGTCAGAAGGCGGGAGAAATTGTTCCTGAAGGAAACACAAAGATGTGGCGTGGGCTTGATTCATAATGGGAGGGGAGGAGTGGGAGTGTGATGAGGTGGGAGTGAGTAACTTCTCACAGATCGCGTGTCGAGTGGTCATGTTCCCGGAGGAGGAGGGTCTATGCGTCACTTCACGCAATTACACCAAACATGATTTTGGTTACACTGACCGCTCAGCAATCGGGCCCAAAATAGAAAAAAAAATGTAAATAAAAGTTTATGTGCTGAGTGTATACATATTAATATCAAAGAATGGGCGAGTCTATTCATCAAAATTCACACGTGGCACCTGACACTGTCCATCATGATTTTAATTCGCGCCCGGCTCGGAACACTCCGCGCCGTCCATCAAAGCCGATCTGACCGGACAGGCCGAGGATCAACAGGTCACGGGGTTATTGCTCTCTCCCCCCTCCCCCCCCCACTTCCCGGCACACCGACGGGTCCGGTGCCTCAACAGTGCCACAGGTGTCCCCGAGCGACTCCGCTAGCCAATCATGACGTCATTTCCGCCAAAAAACAAAATCCCGTACTCCACGTCGTTCATATGACACGGTCGACCCTACTACTTATTATTCACAGAAACAAATATCTTCATGTGGGTACTACTGATAATGATAAAAGATAACATGCACTGGTTATCCCCTTCACAACGCATGACATCGCAGCCCGCATGACTTCTCTTCGTGCCATTCAGTAACGTGATATCCAATCCCCTTTGCTCCCCCCACCCCCTTTCCCGCGGTCCCTCTATGCCCCTCCCCAAAACACCTGATCAGGGACTGACGGCCCGCATCGCCAGCGAAGGCTAGACGAAGGAATACAGCCTTTATGTGTATTTTCTTTGGCTCAAGGACCAGCGCGCCGACGAAGGAAAAGCGGTCGGTTTCTCTGTCTCTGGTCTCGTTAGTTTCAATGCAATCAGCTACAATTACGAAATCACCATTTCCTCCGGGCGTTTCTTGGAAAAGGCACACAAAAACTAAATGATCAGTGGTGTTAAACCTTCATCACCGCACAAAAACACACACACTTGCGAAGTTTACGAGACACCCGCCTCTGGCTTTGATAAGAAGATACAATTAACATGTGAATGCGTCAGTTAAGTAAGACGAGAGAGAAAGAAAAAAAAAACACTCCTACTTATGAAAAGAAGCTCCACACAAACCCAACTTCAAATGCACGAGTCTACATCCCACCACAAAGAAGGCCGCGACACCACTAAGTTAAGTACAGCGAGGCAGCCCATTTTTTTCGGGGAACTCGAAATCGCTAATGAGGTGGGAAAAATGGCACAGGTGTGGAAGCAGGGGGCTACATCACCTCGCACACCTGCTACAAACATGGACGTGCTATGGAAGTATAACCCGTGAATGTGAATGATGAGAGAGATTTGCAAATGAGATTGATATCACATTAATCTGATATTCATCAGTAATTATTTTTTATGCATACTAATCAGTTATCAATTATCAAATAAATGTTAATGTATACGACAGCAAAACAATTTACGTCACTGAAACTAGCAAGGGGCAATTAAATTAATGTAATACATGTACCTATTCCATATTTCTCGAGAAATGAAAGTAAAAACAGGAAAGGATTGCCAAGGTTACAGTAACACACAGACCCCTAAGGAAATGGTCTACATATTTTATAATCGTCCAAGGAGGTTGCAGTTACAACCATGCACAAGTATGTATGTCTGAATATGCATGCAAGTATGCATGTATATCTGTATGCATATATGCATGTACATCTGTATACATGTGCGTAGGTATAAACATGTACATAAATACAAACGAACGTAAATACCTATATCTACAACTATCTGTTAATCTATACAAATACATGCATAAACGTCTACGTTATATATATATACATATACACATACATATACAAATACAAATACATATTCATATACATACACACATACATACATACATATATATATATATATATATATATATATATATATATATATATATATATATATATATATATATATATATACCCACACACAGACACACACACACGAGAAAGAGAAAGAGAAAAAGAGAGAGAGAGAGAGAGAGAGAGAGAGAGAAAGAGAAAGAGAGAGAAAGAGAAGAGAGAAGAGGGAAAGAGAGAAAGAAGAGAAGAGAGAGAGAAAAGAGAAAGGGAGAGAGAGAGAGGGAGAGAGAGAGAGAGAGAGAGAGGAGAGAGAGGAGGGGAGAGAGAGAGAGAGAGGAGAGGAGAGAGAGAGAGAGAGAGGAGGAGGGAGGAGGAGAGGAGAGGAGAGAGAGAGGAGGGAGAGAGAGAGGAGAGGGAGGAGAGGGAAGAGGGAGGGAGGGAGGAGAGAGAGAGAGAGAGAGAGAGAGAGAGAGAGAGAGAGAGAGAGAGAGAGAGAGAGAGAGAGAGAGAGAGAGAGACACGCCCACATCTGCTCGGGCTCGGGCGGCAGAGTCCCGGAGCCCCACAACCTAGAGAGACAACAGGAAAGGACGAGACAACATTCCGAGGAAACGGAAACCGCTCGCTTCTCACTCTTACTCGTTGTCTTGTTCCTCGCTTCCTTCTCCTTGTGGTTGAACAGCTTGAACTTGTCCAGCATGGAGTCCTTCTGCTTGGCTGGGGGCGCGGAGGAGGCGTGGTAAGGCGATGCGAGGGCGTGATTCCCCGACACGTTGTGGGCGGTCTGAGTGGCGGGGCCCCGGAGGTTCGACTTGACCAGGTTCGAAGTGCCGCCAGTTCTGCAAAGGAAGCAACAGGGACGATTAGTTCGCCATGCATAAACCAAGGACTCGGTTCTATTCTGAAATAGAGAAAGCTGCAACACAAAGGACACAACACATGGACGTCAGTGAAATCAAATTTCTTTAATTAACTTTTTCTTTTTTACTACTATTTCTACTTTTTGAAAATCCATTCATTCACAACAGACGTGGCATCTCAAGCACAATTACCTGACAGGCTTCTTCTTCCATTGTTCTACAACCATCTTGTCACGATATAAAATCTAAAAATATTCCAGGACTCGGCAGATCACCTCGAGTCTTTCAGGCAATAGTCCTTCGAGGGAGTTTTAACCTAAGATTCGCACGCTCTTTTCGAGAGCCATAATTCACACATTCTGTAACACAGGGACCGCTTGTTTTATCACACCAGTTGCACAAAAATGCCCGTTTCCCCTCCCGGTCGTTCGTCTGTCACACGGTGCTTCCCTCCCGGATGCCGCCACGTGCAAAGAACACGCGAAAACCACCACCGCACCGTCTCGCCCCGCGCCGAGCCGCCACTGAGATGAAACAAGCACTTTTTCAGCGTCGATGCGACAATATGGAGGTGGGAGGCGGGAGAGGGGGCGGGATAAGGGTAGATAAAGGGTCGGGATAAGGGGGTAGATGGAGACAGGGGATGAGATAGGGGTGAGGGGAGTGGTGGGGGGGGGATACTTATCAATCACTCTACGTGTCTCTGGTGCAGTGCATTGTCTTTGTGTCCCGCTGCCATCCACGCTAATGCCGACGCCTTCCTTCCCCCCACCCCCTTCTCCCCGACGGGAAAACAATGGCCACCCCAACTTGACGTCCGCGATGTACAATGGGCAACCACGGCTCTCCTTACACGCAGAAAATGGCACGGAGATTACCTTTCTCCGCTCCCTTCCCCCCTCCCACCTCTTTCCCCATATATTACGCCACCCCCCCCCCCCCTCCCGTCCTCCTCTTCCTCCTCTCTTCACCATCATTCTTTTTAACCCTGCACTCAAACCCTCACATCAATCACCTCCCTTCTGCATCATCTTCATCACCACCCCTCTTCCCTCTGCATCACCTATTCCTCTTTCATTCCCCCATTCTCATTCCGTTCTACTCTCTCCCTACTCCCTTCCTGTTCCTCCTTCCCCCTCGTCTCCCCTCTCGGCCTCCCTCCCGCTCAAACATTACTCATCCTTCTCCCATCATTCACCAGAGAGAGAGAGAGAGAGAGAGAGAGAGAGAGAGAGAGAGAGAGAGAGAGAGAGAGAGAGAGAGAGAGAGAGAGAGAGAGAGAGAGAAGAGAGGAGAGAGAGAGAGGAGAAAGAAAGAAAGCAAAATAAATAAAGAAAGAGAGAGAGAGAGAAAGGGTGAGGAAAAAAATCTGCGTTCACCCCCTCCCCCCGCCCCACCGTATGACCACGTGGACACTTGTATTAATCACACCCTCGTGAGAGCCACGTGTCATGTACAGTCCCCACAGAGTATCTAAAACCTTCCCAAACGCACGGGGAAATTATTTGTAAATACCATAGACTGTAATAAAGAAGGATCAAAGAGAAAAAAATGATAAATTGCCTGTGAACCTCTGCATGAATCCGCACGACCTTAGGCCAACCACTTCGGCCTACTCCTCCTCCTCCTCCTCCTCTTCCTCCTCCTTCTCCACCTCTTCCTCCTCCTCCCCCTTCCTCCTCCTCCTCCTTCTACTCCTACTCCTCATACCCTCTTCCCCTTCCCCACTCCCCTCCCCCTCCCCCTCCTTCCCCTGAATCTTCCACCGTCACATTCAATTAATTATGCTCGCAGCGATACCGCACAAACGAGACTGCATGTAATTAAATCCTCGTTGGGTTCGACAAGGACATAAGTTCACTGAGAGAAGTCCTTTATGAGCGCGTCTACGCCCACCCCCTTCGCCCGCCCACCTCACCCTCGCCCTCGCGCCCCTCACCCTCCGCGCGAGAGGTCTGAGTCATAGAGTGAGGGGAAACACCCTACTTGCAACACACCACTATCCAATCGGTTACTTTTTCCCCTTTCTTAGGCGCTGTGACATTCAAATAAAAGGGTAAAGAATGGAGGAAAAAAAGGAAAACGAAGAATAGGAAAAGGAAGAAGAAAAATAAAGATAAAAAAGTAGGAGAAGCAGAAAAAGAATAATAATAAGTGGAGGAAGCAGAAAAAAAAAGAAAAAAAAAGCACAGGAAGAAGAAGAAGAAGGAAAAGGAAAGGCTGGCCGTCTGAACCATAAAAAAGTCTTCGTCACAGAGGGAAGGTCAAGGTATAAACTCATGTACTTCTGATTATAGAACAACGCTGTGATATATAGTCTTCAAGGAATAACAAACAGTTCGCATTTGGCTTTCATCCTCTGCCGTTCAGTGATTAGGCGAGGAGAGAGAACTAAAGACTCCATAGACATTTATGATCAGTCTTATTCCGTTTTTAAATGCCACACAGCTGTCGTTTTTTGTGCTTGTTTCGGCGTTTCAACGCGTGTATGCATGGGTGCGCGTGATCACTGGCGATAATACAAACGTGTGTTTTATCTTAGGATACCCTCGAGGGAAGAAGTGTGGAAGCAGAGAAGAATGCGAGTAGAGGTGGAGGGGAAATGAAAAGAGGGGAGGAGAAAAGGAGGAAAGAGGTCGAGTGCTCCCTCTACACTCCAAGCCCTGCCCCTCACAGACAGACAAGACAGACAGACAGACAGACAGACACACACACACACACACACACACACACACACACACACACACACACACACACACACACACACAGACACACACACACACACACACACACACACACACACACACACACGCTTTCGCAGTTTAAAAAACCCTCTCTCTCGCTCGCCTATCTTCCCTGGTGATTATCCCAGATCTTTATATCCTCTTATCCACCAAATGATCTCTCGGCCTCCACCCCCCCCTCTTCCCCCCCCACTCAAGCGAGGGTTCATTAGGGGTGGAAAGGGGAGGCGCCGGCGAGAGGGGAGGGCCAGAGAGGGGAGAGGAGAAAAGGAAGAGGGGAAGGAAGGGTTAAGGAGAGACACCCGGCTTTGCTATTCCTCAGCTGCCATGTGACTACGGGAAACACATTATCCTCCGAAGCAGTTAAAGTTAGAAGAGCAAACAGAAAAAACAAACAACAGAAAAAGGGAAATCAACATCAATTATATTCTATTTAAAGAATGAGTCTTTCCTTCAAGTATTAAACTGTTTTCCTTTCTTATTTTTTCTTTCTTTTCCTTTAATCTTTTCGACTTTCTCTCTCTATCTCTTCGTATATATTACACAACTCCCGCTGCCTCTTTAGAGCAAATTGCGAGAACACTTGAAGTCATGATTTTCTCCGAAAGTTCTACGTCTAGACAAAATTATCTAAGTTTTAAGGATTTGAAAGATATGAATGGCGGAGGAAGGAGGAGATGGAAGGGAGGGAGGGAGGGGGAGGAGAGAAGGAAATTCGGGGATGGAAGTGAAGGAAGGGAGGCGAAGGAGAGAAGGCGTGGGAGATCCTATAATACATTATTCACACTGCAAAATGCAAACACAATCCAACTTATCAGGAAAATGGGAGATAGAGGGATATATATATATATATATATATATATATATATATATATATATATATATATATATATATATATATATATATATATATATATATATATATATATATATATATATAGAGAGAGAGAGAGAGAGAGAGAGAGAGAGAGAGAGAGAGAGAGAGAAAGAGAGAGAGAGATAGAGATAGATAGATAGATAGATAGATAGATAGATAGAGAGAGAGAGAGAGAGAGAGAGAGAGAGAGAGAGAGAGAGAGAGAGAGAGAGAGAGAGAGAGAGAGAGAGAGAGAGAGAGAAAGCATCCTTCAGCTCCACAAGTTCGCGTGAGAAGGAGCTCTCACAATAAAAATGTTCCGCATGAAGGATCGTAGGAACCTTCATCGCAATAGTGACGCCACCGCTAAGGTGCGGTTTGTGGTCTCAACCTCCTTCTCCTCCTTCTGCTGCTTCTCCACCTCCAACTCCACCTCCTCCTCCTCGTCTTCTTCTTCTTCTCTTCCTTCTTCTCCTCTTTCTCCCTGCTAATCCTCCACGCTGGCGCCAAGACCCCCCACCTCCAACCCCCTTCGTCTCCTACAAGGAATACCGTCAGATTCAACCCGGATCCGATCGCGAGCTGACAAAAAAGTGATGAGACGTAACAAGACGCCGCCCGTAGCGTCCGTCAGTGCCACTTCTGCACGTGACGACCCGCACCCCCTCTTTTTAAAATCGGTTCTAAAGCAACGAAAATAATTATCAACGAAGGTAAACATCTGCTCGAGTGGATTCCCCTTTAGCATCTCTATGAGTACTCTCCCTTCCCCTCGCCCTGTTCCGCCGCCTCCAATGCCCTTCAGAGTCTAACGTTACGGCGACAGACACGACGTACGAAGTCTGTACCCTCACTGTCTCAAGCCCCTCCCCCCCTGCCCCTTCGCGGCTATGCCCATCCCACATGCACGCCCGCTCAGGCTCCGCCCCTATCGTTCTCTTTATCGCTGGAGCGCTTCGCAGCCCATAATTAAGGCGTTCAAGTGGAAGCATTATCTCGATAGCGCTTTCTTTCTTCCAAACTCTCTAGTAAAAAAGCGAAACAAATAAGTCGTAAGTTACAACTCTGTACTGCCTGAGTGCCAACTGAATGGGTATCATGAATGCTTTAGGGTCAGCAAGCGTCACCACTTTCCGCACTACGAACAGAGATCTCCGGCACCCGCAAACGCAAAAACAAAAAAGGCTTTGTCTGTCGCTGAAAAAGATTTAAAAATATAACACAAACAGTACAAAGGGTGAAGGCCCTGAAGTGTGGCCGATGGGACGATGACGACAGAGCAATCATTGCGGGGACTGTTAGCTGAGCGACCACATGGGCGGGGGCCGAGGGGGTGAGCGGGCTGGCGGGCGGGAGCCTGCTTGTTTGGAGAGGTGAGGGACCACTGTAACAACTGGCGCTGCCTGGTGTCTTTTAGCCGAATGCACTGTTTCCTTCGGATTTTCAGGTTTTCATTACTTTTTTATACAATATCCGTTGACATTATCAATGGGCAAGTAGGTACGAGACTATGCATCAACACAATATCCCTTTTCAAAAGTCAATACTTTGCACACATCACTTCACTCGTAATTCACCAGGCAGGACCACAGTCCAGTCCAGCTTCCAGGTAAGAACTAGTCACACGATTCCTCTACATCACTTTGCATAACAGCTCTTCATCGGGCAAAATAACAAAAACGAAAACTTTAGGCTGAGCTGTCTTCCGCACGAGACTGTCCTTGTGCGTCCCGCCTGACGCCGAAGTAACGTCCTGGCGTCGGATCCAGAGAACGAGCGCGCCGCGTCGCCGTGTTACCTTCCACACCGTTAGCAGGAGACTGGCGCCGCGCACCGCCATCACGCAGATCCTGACGACGTAAACACACGTGCGTCCGGTTACGTCAAGGTGAGCGTGAGAACGATACAAACAACGCTCTTCGTGGTCCCTTATGCATAGGTGCACGAAAATGACCGTGCATGATTCTTGTTCCGATCGTCTCTATAAACCTATGATATGTATATAATTTCTTAAAATCTACTTCCCAACCTTAAAATGACAGCGCCGATAAGCGACTGATAACAAGGTGACAAGCAGTCAACGCTTTCGCATTCTGGAAACGTGTTGCACGATGTTATTGCAGCAATGCTGCAAATGACATCTCAACCTCGGGCATGTTTCCCTGCATTTGCAAGGGATTACTACCTCTCCCCGAAGCGCAGCCGCCGGGTGGCGAGTGGGAATGACCGCTGTTGAAATCTTCCAATTAACGTGTTTGCGAGAGAGCTAGAGAGAGAGAGGAGAGAGAGAGAGAGAGAGAGAGAGAGAGAGAGAGAGAGAGAGAGAGAGAGAGAGAGAGAGAGAGAGAGAGAGAGAGAGAGAGAGAGAGAGAGAGAATTATCACCCTCTCCTAAAACCCCCACACGTCTCCTTTTCCCTATGCTTGGTTACCATAGAAATGGCCTTGCTCGCATACCATCATTCCACTTTCCTGCATCACCACCCACCTCTCACCTCATAAAAAAACGCTAGGCCAAGAGAAACCCCTCAACCTTCGTCCTCACGTTTACCTTACCCTCGCCCGAAGAAAGAAAACAAGCAAATGCAAAACAAGCGCTTTCCCCTTCGCCCGCCCTCCCCTTCCTCCCTCATCCCCCCCTCCCGCCCCTTCCACCCCCGCCACCCTTCACCCTTTCACCCTTCGCTCGAGGGCCTCTGCCGCCATCCCGTGTTGATTAACCAATCGAATATTGGCATAAATCGAATGCGCTTTCATTCGGGAAAAGGGAAAAGGGAAACGTAACAGTTGTATAGGGTACAATATCATGGGAAGGGGAGGTTGGAAGAGGGGACGAGAAGGGAATGACAAGAAAAATCAATAAAAGAGAAAGAAAGCAAGGAGAGGAGAGAGAAAGGTTGGGTTGAAAAGACGAGATGCTAGAGAAAAGAGGTGTGGAATATGATACAATAATGGGGATGAAGTGTTAATAAAAGAATAAATGGAGGAAAAAGGGAGGATGAGCTGAACCTCGAGGGATGAGAGACGAGGCAAAGGCAGAAAAAACGAGAGAGGAAAAAGGGAAATGAAAAGAGCCAATACAAATACAGGAAGCAACTAAAATGAAAGGAAGTATAACATGAAACAGAATATTGGAAAATATAAAGCGAGACTTAGAAATGTGTGTGTGTGTGTGTGTGTGTGTGTGTGTGTGTGTGTGTGGTGTGGTGCGTGTGCGTGTGCGTGTGTGTGTGTGTGTGTGTGTGTGTGTGTGTGTGTGTGTGTGTGTGTGTGTGTGGGTGTGCGTGTGCGTGTGCGTGTGCGTGTGCGTGTGCGTGTGCGTGTGTGTGTGTGTGGAGAGAGAGAGAGAGAGAGAGGAGAGAGAGGAGAGAGGAGATGGAGAGAGAGAGAGAGAGAGAGGAGAGAGAGGAGAGAGAGAGAGAGAGAGAGAGAGAGAGAGAGAGAGAGAGAGAGAGAGAGAGAGAGAGAGAGAGAGAGAGAGAGAGAGAGACAGACAGAGAGAGAGGGAAGCTATTAAAAACAAAAGACAAAAAAAACATCGTAGGTAGCTGATAAACGAGAGAAGAAGAAGGACAAGAAAGCAAAAGAAATTCCCGTATATCCCTCTCGCCCATTAATAGCAATCTACAGAAAATCTAAATGGATATAAAGTCAATGGAAAAAAAATACGCTGCATAACCTACATTCACAGAGCGACCCAGCGAGCGATGCATGACCAAGGTGTAACAGCTGTAATTCCTACCCTCCTTCCTTTTATGCATGGTGAGAGCGCTGATCATGGTATGGGCGGGGGCGGAAGGTAGGGTGAAGTGGGGTGAGGTGGGGTGGGGGTGGACCTTGTGTATAAATAACAGACGACGGGGGCGTGGCCTGGGGCTTTGTTCGTGAGAGGTGTGACAAGGTTCAGTGGACATCGCCACAGTAACGGTGCATAATCATATATGTGATGATGTACAGAAGAAGAAAAAAAAGTTAAAACAGCAGTAAAACAATCACCGAATTTGTCTTCTTACAGAAAAATACTATTAATTACAGTGACGCCATTTTGACGTCATGAGACCTTCAGGAAACCCGCACAGATAAGGTCGTCGCCTTCGTCGGGACCAACTTCAGACAACCTTTACACCGGACAAGAATGATGATGCCGCTATAAATAATCGAGATAAGCCGTGGGACTTAGCGGGGCCTGCAGTCACAGGCGCCCGATGGTTACTTCATACCTTCAGGATTTCCTAACGAAACGATCCTCAGGCACAAGCGATTTCATATCTAGAGCCACATACATACGAGGACTTCCATCTCCTTGGGAAAAAAATGAGCGGTAAAAGAGATGATAATATTAGGAGTATTCACCTGTGGGCCGCCGCCTCCTTTCATCTCCTTAAGTTGACTTTTGAGACTTCAAAGTAATTCCCATAGCTATTTGACTTTTTAAAAATCCACGGCGCATGACCACATCAAACTCGCACAAAAGCACACACAAAGAGAATAACTTGATCCATATTTGCCTCGCGCTCCTCCCCCGCAGCCCGCCATCTGTGCAAACTGACCGGCCACGTGGACTTGTTTACAACGAGATTCGGTTGAGCGAGCGCCCACGGCGACCAGCACCCTTTCTTGGCTCCGATGGCAACCACTTCATCAGTGATTGACGGGGACGATCCAATATAGAACCCGATCCCGGCAACCAGTTCTTTTTCGCATGCATATGGCGCAACGATTTCGTACCAAAGTAAATATTATTAAGTGGAGAGGTTATGATCTTGACAGGATATGTTAAAAGACATATATCGTTATTCTTACTGTTGTGGACTAACCAAAATTCAAAGTAATCACTGAAATACATTGGTCTCTATTGGAAATCTGGGTCTTCTCTTCCCCCGGTTTCGGCTTCGGCTTGCCTTTTTACACTTCAATTTGTGCATTTCTCATTCTTATTTACTCGCACACCCGTCACATCTGTGCACACACGCACCTAAACAAACAGAAACGCAAACGCGTGTATTCCCCCATGCAGCAAACTCCTCCCCATGCAAACAAATACACAGAATCACATGAAGCATAAGAAGTAAACATTTCTCAGAAGCTTCAAAACCCATGATTTAGCAAATTCCGATGCACGTTAGCTAAAAACATCCGCTCTTGCGCGAAAGATTAAAATGAAAGGAGAAAAAAATCAGACACATAATAATACTTGGAGTTAAGATCTTACAAAGTCACCCCTTATCTGGGCATCTGAAATCGGTGGATATGATAATGCTGCACAGCTCGTTCTTTTCTTAATGCCATGTCCAGATTCAGCCAAGCGAAGAGAGGGTAAAATGAGGGCAATAATAATATGAATGGCAATTACAACGATAATGATATCATCAGTAGTGATTATAAGGATAACATAAACTTTTTGTAAAAAAAAAATATATAATAATAAATAAAATGAAACAATCAAAACAATCTGTAAGACAACGGCAGTGACGAAAAAAAAAACATTAGCAAGAATAATGCTGTGCATTTCTTTAATACCAAAATGATTAGACAACTGCGTAACATAATCATGGAATAGCCAATCAGATCCTGAACCAGCTAATCCAATCCGGACGAAATTCAAAAGAATCGAAGTAATGATAGCCACAACATTCTGATAACGACAATGACCCTTCAGTGGGTATATGAATGCAGCCGCGTCTCGAAGCATCCCCGAGAAGGAGTGGTCGGGGCGCATTCAGAACAGGTATTCGTAATATGCCTAAGAGGCAAAAAAAGTAAAAAGAATAATAAAAGAAAATATGATAGCGAAGAGGAGGGGGAGGAAGAAGAAATCGAAGAAAACGAAGTAGGGAAAGGGGGAGAGCGAGAGCGAGAGAGAGAGAGAGAGGTAAATAGAAAGAATGGAAGGAAAGAAAGAAAGAAGACGACGAAGCAACCGAATAGGCATGACCGAAAGTATGAGGAACGATAAGAGAAAGAAGAAACGGATATATATCTATATCTATCTATCTATCTATCTATCTATATATTATATATATATATATATATATATATATATATATATATATATATATATATGACTAAGAAAAAGAGATGATAAGAAAAGAAAGAGCAAAGGAAAGGAGCGAGAAATCCCTTGGGCAAAAACACGCACTTAAAACCTGCTTCTAGCAACAAGTTCCCGCATCATGATTATGGCCAATTTTCGAAGATCACACACACGTAGCTTCTTCCCACCTAGACCCTCCCATTCGTGGACCCCAGGGAGACCCCAGGGTAGACCCCAGAACAGACCTCAGGGTAAATTGCAGAGCGAATTACCTCATTACCCTATCTTTTAGCTGGGGAAGGAGAGAGAGGGAGGGAGGGAGAGGGAGAGAGAAACATGGGGGAGAATAGGGGAGGAGATCATTCACAAATACGGGTCGATTGGCTTTAATCCGAGACAATGGAGGCCGTGAATGGAGGTTGCAGGAGGCATGAATGAACGAGCCTAAAAGGAGTGAAACCGGGACTGGGAAGGCGTCTAGAGAGTGAACATGTTTATACTGTGACTTAAAGTTTGAACTATATATATATATATACCTACCTAAAAGAAGAAGGGAGGGAGGGAGGGAGGGAGGGAGGGCGGGAAGGAAGGAAGGAAGGAAGGAAGGAAGGAAGGAAAGGAGGGAGGGAGAGGGAGAGGGAGAGGAAGGGGGAGGAGGAGGGGGAAGGAAGGAAGGAGGGAGAGAGGGGGAGGAGTTGGAGGAGGAGGAGGAGGAAGAGGAGAAGAGGGAGAGAGAGAGACCCGCTTCCTTCCAACGAACGCCTAACCTGGCACTCTCAACCTCGCGTCCTTGGCTCAGCAAACAGCACTCGCCCTAAGAGCCCTTGACTACCGATCGCCCGCTCGTTGCGAAGACCCGGTGCTGTTGCTAACTACTTTTCGCTCATTAGACAACTCCCTCCGCCCACTAAGACGATGCCGACTGCACGCCAGCTGTTCTTGTTAATCTATTTACTAACTATTTTAATTTTTCTTGATCATTATTGGTGAAAACTTTAACCAAAATAATCCTCATTGGATTATAAAGGAGAAAATGGTTGCATAATGTCCATCCTTGACTCCCCCTATATAAGAACAATTTCTGCCATCTGTCTATTAACGTCAGATAATTAAGGAAAATGTGTAAGATCTATTTTTAAAAAATCTAAGACTTCCCAGACCAGCCACACCAAACCCTTCATTGATAAAATTCCCTATCCTAAAAAAGGGAAAAATCCGTCGTAGACCCTGACAACAAAAACTCCCGCGAGCAGAAGTTTCCCGTCAAAACAACGCCATCAGCGCCTGCCACGCCGCCGCCTGTAAGTGAAAACGACTTGCGGAACGACCGAAGAATACTAACTAAACTCCCGTCGCCATATTCAGCGAACGCCGCCGCCCACACCGTAAGCCGCAAGTGGGCGCGAAGGCGTGCGAGTGCGGGGGCGGATCCCTGCCAGAGCGCCCGATGGGGGGTATGGAAAGGGGGGAAGAAGGGCTATCAATGGGCGAGGCTGCAACATGGAAATGGCCAGCGCGGCTTCGTTTACTGCCCGCGCTTGACGGATGTGTCTGGCCGGAATAAATAACCAATCGCTCGTCTCCCCGGCCGGCGCCCCCACTCTCCCTCTCCCTCGGAAGCCTGCCTCGTGTGTAAGGAAGATGTTCCTATAACCAATGTGCCAGTCGCCATGCAAGAAGCTGACAAAACGTTGAAATATGGCGGAACTGCCACCTCCCGCCGCCCGCCGCCGCGCTAGGGGTGTGAATGCACCTTTGATGAGCGAACGTGTCACATATGCTCTGGAGATACCAGCCAATATAATTTTTTTTTTAGTTCTAGTTTTACTTTTTCCTTCATTTACTTTAATTCACCTGCTCGGCTTCATTATTCTCCCCCAGCCTCGTTTAATAGGACCACCAATTTCCGCAAAATATAACTCGACAAAGAATGCTGTAATTTACAAATTGGTCTTCTATCCCCCCACTCTGTCCTCCTTGCCCTGACCTCGTGACCTTCAAGATAAACAGTAAACACCGACAAAAAGGTTCTCGAGGCTCCTTTTAGGGCTAATTCTAAGAAGTTTTTGTTTTTACCCGACAATTTTCTCTCTCTCTCTCTCTTTCCAGACTTCGACAACCCAAGTTAATGTGAAAAAACGTAGGTGTTGAGCCGGCCTAACTAGTTTATTCTCAATTCTATTTAGCATTAATTGAGGCTGCTGGTGTATACCCAATGCAGGCAATTGTCGGGTAGACCATATTTGGAAGAAGCAGAGGTATGCCGTTTTGAACATTTGAAAAAAGATTTTGAATTCGCATTAAACCTAAGGAAAGCCGTCGATTTCGCAGAGCTGGCAAGATATCCTTCCCACGCATAATCCCAAACAACAGACGATAATGAGATAAGAAGATCCTAGTCTCCATCGTGAAAAAGCATCATTTAAGATAAAAGTTGGTAAACATCATAGCGACCCCGACCAAAGGCGTTTTCTCTGACCCCGGTCGCCCACTCGAGGGGTGACTCACCTAAAGGAGTTGTCGGTGCAGCTAATAAACAGGGTGTGGACCAGCGTGTGGGCAGGAACCTGTAACAGGTTTGTATGTGTTGTATGGTACACCTCCAATCACCCTGCTTTGCATCCACTCTATATGAGCGGAGCATTTCTTACACACGAACGAATTAAAGGAGATTACAAAGAGATCACCCTGAATTCTCAACTTAGCCAACGAGAACGTTATATAATTATTTACATAAGAAAAGAAAAGACACTATATTCAGAATTGCCTGTCTTATCCTGCGCTATAATAATATCATATATAATTTACCAAGATTTCATCAAAAGCAATATACACTGCACCGCGTCCCATGTATCGCGAATTAATGAACGAAATAGAGACAGTAATTAAACAAATAAAAAAAAAACGCATAAAAATACCACGTTGTGACTTGCAGGACAGCAGGACGGCACCGCGGCGAGCGCAAGGGGTCTGCACACAGTGGCACTCTCAATGTGCTCTTTCATGGAACCCCAGGCCTTTCTTGTGTCCCTGCGCCACCCCCCCCCCCACACACACACACAAACTAACTAACTAAAGCTGAGTTTTCCCTAATTTCTGCTTTGTTCCTTTCATTCCCTCTAGGCCAAATTACTATGACTGGTACTCCCTTTCCCCTATATTCTTAAGCCTCTTTCCACTTACGTTCTTAAGAGCAAACTCATGTTCCTTGATGTAAATAAACAGTATGAACTGTCATCACAACAATCCACAATAGTCTATCAATACATGTAAGAGTGAAGTACCAGGTATAAACGGTATAAACAGATCTCACTAGTAACCACAGAGCTCACCCTAACTACCATCCCTATCTCCCCTCACCCTATCCACTGAAGCGGACCCCCCGCCCCCCCGCATCTCTGACCCAAACCCACCCTATCACCCTTAGTAACCTCACATGAAAGTCAACTCACAGCATCACCCTTGCAAGGAAACCTTTTACACCTTGTCTTCTCTCCCGTTTTCTCCATGCGTGATACTTTGCTCTCTCTCCTGTGTGCCCAACTTTCTAAAACCTTTCCTTTACAATTACTTCTTCACGTCTTGCCTCTAGAGGGTCATATAGTGATGAATTATCTCTATTTTTTCATCTCTCTCACAATCTCTCCTCTTTCTTTCTTTCTCTGCCTCCCTGCATGTATGCCTGCCTGCCTGCCTGCCTGCCTGTCTGCCTGCCTGCCTGCCTGCCTGCCTGCCTGCCTGTCTGCCTGCCTGTCTGCCTGCCTGTCTGCTTGTCTGTCTGCCTCTGACTCTGTCTCTGTCTCTATCTCTCTATCTCTTTGCTCTTCTCTTCCTCACTTTCTCTCCCTCTGCTCTTCTCGCTTAGAGTAGGAGAATGCAACAAGATCCGCAGCTATGAATGACTGCATGACCAACTATACTTAGCTCAAGCGAGTCATGGTGAGGATGGGTAACTGTGTCAGGTACCTGTTGATGAAGCCGCATGATGACATCCCCAGCATGTGGTCTGTACGTCATGCACAAGACCAAATTTGATGTCCAGACACTCTTTCAAAGGCTTTTCATGCAGTGGTTTTGCATGTTAAAACACTTTTCAATTTACGATTTTAACGAGGGTGACTGGACAAAAAAAATCGTAACTTCAACTAACACTTGTGCGTCCGATTCAGCTCGATGTGCTCTCTGTACAGCAGATGCTGCTATATCGTCCATTAACGACCTACTTCAATCAGAACAAATTTCAGGTGTTGATATTCATGTATCGTTACCGTTATCGCCCCATCCCCCCAAAAAATAATAATAATTATTATAAAAATAAATAAATAAACAATCTGCTTTTAGATTAATGCAACCCATTATTTTTCCCGTAAGTATGAGCATTTCGTAAGTCATACTCATGAGGCAAATTAATGACAATGTAAGCCTTCATTAACGAGGTTTTTGATGATGCCTGAGGGTACAGTTACCTCCTAACTACCTCTCTTAACCCTGTGCAAACCCACTGTACTAAAGTTACAAGTGACATTGCGAAAGGATATGGTAGAGGTAGTAGTGAGTCACTGTCTTGCCCCGTATCCCACCAACGTCGTCAGGGCGATCGGTTTAAAATCCTCAGCGGGAAGGTCTTTGGCGCCCGGATTCGAGAGGCTGACTCTGTCAACTCTTTTCCCGTGTGCCGGATTCCTCAATGTTGACATTTCCTGCTCTTCAAACATGAAAGAAATGAAAGCAGGCACACACACACACACACACACACACACACACACACAATAATTCACTTTTTCTGAATGTTTCCCCCACTCATGAAGCTACTGATATTTTGAGAAGCTGTGCACGCATTAGCGGATGTCATTTCCTGTATCTTCTTCAGCCTCCGTTCCTTCTCATTATCACCACTGGTTATTATCACATCACTGCCGCAAGCATCGCCATCTCCATCTCCCAGTGCCACGTACCTGCCACATCTCACTATCCTCCCTGGCAGATTCCCTTCTCTCCTGGTCGCTATCATTGTCCTCCTATCACTGTGCTTGCTGCACTATCCCACTCTCATCTCTTGAGCACCGAGCCGATAATGCGGCACTCCTTGACACCTGACCTAGGTAATGTCATGAGGGAGCTTAAAGGGGGTGTGGCACTTACTTGGAGTGCTTCTCGTTGAGCGATGCACGGCCGCTGTGGCTCCTGGGCTGCGGGATGAAGGAAGCACTGCCGTTGGCCGGAGAGGTGGAGCGGCTGCTGCTCGCTGAGGCGACGGTCTTCAACTGGGAACCTGGTGAAAGAAAACGGGAAGTCAGTCTCAGGAAATGGGAAGCGTATCTGTGAATGCAGGGGATACTTCGTTATTTAAAAGGAGACGATATGGGCTTCACCATAGTTATTTTAAACAATATATAATCCAATAATTTACCTAGAAAACAATATCTTCCCATTTACCACAAAGACTCAGTGAACATATATTGCAACAACAATTTTACACTCTATAGGGTCCATGCGACATCAAACGAGACTACGTTCCAGCGGCACAAGCACATTGGGAGACACTTCCCAACCGACACTCTTTCACACGTTGCGGCAAACGATTTGTAAAAATGGGTCTAGTAATCAATTATGGAGGCATCTGCGCCCCAGCGTCCTTCGCCCAACCTAGAAAATCATTATACATAAATTTCCTTGAGTTTCATTTTCCACTTTAAGCAACACGCAATGCGCAATATTCTGGGCAAAACAACGGTAAAACTGCAAAATATCAATAGCGACAAAGTGCGACATCCAGCGTTGGAGGCCCGGCATCGACTTCCCAAATAATCGATCCCTGGGCTGGGGGATTCTGTGATGCGGAAAGGCAGCTCCATACAAATACAATTCAGACATCTGGCGGTCGACCGGAAAACTCGTGCGGTTGTCCTACGTCGATTAACTAACGGACACTGAACTGGATAGGGCAAATGACTCTCGATAAAATCAATTGCCAGAGTAAATAATAACAACGAGAATAGATTTCATCTATTGGTCAGTATGTACTGAGTAAAATAACAAAAAGCAAGTGGAGCGAAGAGTTAGCGTCATTAGAAAATGAGCGACAAAAACAACCACGTCTGAGACAATAAAATAGATTTACATCTACTTTCTAGACCGGGAGGCGACAGGTCCGTCACGACAGCCGAGTCGCCGTGGGAAGAACAAGACTGCTGATATTTCCATACAATGGCCACGTGACTGACACCGATGAGAAAGAGTTACGGCGCTGACATCAATGCCTACACGAACTTCTAACAAGAAGTAAAATTAAGATCTGGATTAAGAAAAGCCAGGGGAGGGAGGGATGTAAGAACAGGAGAAAGAATGAGAGAAGAAGAGAGGCACAGCCGATAAAGCTGAGAATACAACGAAGCATGCGAAGTGAAAGAAAAGCTCAAGGAGAGATAAAATCTTGAAAGGTTAGAAGAGACTAGTGAAGGGGGCCCGCGGGTCACTTGGCGAAGAAAAGGGTGACAGCGAAAGAGGTCGCAGCTGAATGGAAGGAACAACAGACGGAACAACGATGAAGGGGAGAGAGCCGGTAGAGGGGGAGATGGAACGCTGATTTCCGACTGTCCCTGGGATGCTTGCGGTGTGTAATGTAACAGCTGATCGTTAAATGACGTGACCGAGGCCTGGAAACAGCTGACGGTCGTCGATAATTCTCCGGATTCCGAGAGAAAATTAATATTCATTAATGATCGTGTCAGCTGACGTCAAAAAAAAAAAAAATACCACAAAAATCATTACATATTATGATTGTAAACATATTATTCTCTCGTTTTTTTCTATTTCTCTTCTGTCTGTGCGTGCGCTGTTTTTGTTTGTGTATGGGTGTGGCGTAAGCGCTTTGTTCCAAAAGGGCGTCCTCCCTTCGCTCTGTTATTTCAGAGAATATTCACGACTTGTTTTTACTACTGCTCGAGGATGCTGTTTACCATGACGTATGGTGGGTGCCACGGACAGTCTCTCTGGCGCTGTTTATCTAAGATCGTCCAGCCGTTCCCGAGGTAAGAGAATGTGCGAGTGGGTGAATATCAGAATAAGAGTGAAAGGAGAGAGAGAGAGAGAGGAGAGAGAGAGAGAGAGAGGAGAAGGAGAGAGAGAGTAGGTAGAGAGAGAGAGAGAGAGAGAGATAGAGAGAGAGAGAGAGAGAGAGAGAAAAGAGAGAGAGGAGGGAGAGAGAAGAGAAGAGAGAGGAGAGAGAGAGGAGAGAGGGAGAGGGGGGGAGGGAGAGGAGAGGGAGAGGGATGGGAGAGGGAGAAGGGAGAGGAGAGGGAGAGGGAGAGAGGAGGAGGGATGGAGGAGAAGAAGGAGAGACGAGTGGAGAGGAGAAGAGAGAGAGTTGAGAGAGAGAGAGAGAGAGAGGAGAGGAGGAGCCCGACAAGAGAAACACGGAGAAGGAAGAGGAGGGTTAGACGGGAGAGCAGCGGAGACCGCTGAGAAGAAGGAGACGTGAGAAGAGAAGGGAGAGCAGAGACGCGAGGAGAGAGAAAAGGAAGAGAAGGACGATTGGAAGGTAGGAGAAGAGGGAGAGTGAAGAGCAGATCACGAGACAGAGAGAAGAAAGAAAGAAGAACGAGAGAAAGAAAGAGAAGAGAGAGCGTGTTCACGGGCACGCACTTTTTCGGACTAAAGGATCGGACCCAACCCCCACCGCCACGACGCTCACGACACCAAACAAACCAACGGGAAAGCTAAACAACAGACGCATGATCCACACCAGCACTATGCAAGACACACGCAGAAATAATTACTATATACTATCAACCCCCCCCCCCCCCACAAACATAAATAGAAGAAATACAATATAATGAAATAATATATAATATATATACAATAAATAATATTAATATATAAAAAAATATATATATATATTATAATATATATATATATATATATATATATATATATATATATATATATATATATATATATTATATATAGTATATATATATATATATATATATATATATATATATATATATATATATATATACTACAACAAATCGCATTGTTTGCGTCCGAAGTGCTTTGTTCTAACTCATGAAAGAAAAAAACATTTATAAAAGAAACCTTGGGCATCAATATTTTTAAAGCAAAGGTTTCTGTTATGTCCATGCTTGCACTTTACGAAAGCTTCCCCGTTTCCTGACGCCCCCAAGGCAACTGGGCATCCCGGCTCCGCTACGGGAGACGCCCTCGCTCTCGCCCTCGCCGCGATGGCTGACTCACACGCGTTCAAGCGTCTCTGCTGCGGTGAACATGCCCCCGGCGGTACGCTTAGTAATTCGGCGACCGCAACTACAGCTCACTGGGGTGATTCATTCGAGAGTATTTTTTCTTTCGTTTTTTACCTCCTTCCAACATCACGTGTCCTTACCGCAGGAGTATTAGGCTTCTTCGCCAGGCAGACCCATGCCTATGACACATGCACATCTGACCTGGCCACTAAGTGTCTCTTTTCTCAGCTACTAGGAAGTCCTCAGCCAGTCACCATACGCTCTCACACACACACCATCTTCCTTCTCCTTCTCCGATAAGCACACAGGAGCAACTGTCCCCTCGCCACGCTCCCCTCGAGCGGTCAACTGCTGGGCCTGGTAATCCTGGATGAGGGGACAGCGTTCCAGGCTTGTGTTTGACATTCACCCCTCGACTATGGTGGATCTCCCCCCCCCCCCTTCTGCCCTCTGTAGGCGTCTCGTGCTTTCCCTTAACATAATTCAAGTGCGGCTCACTTTATCTTATTATCCAATTTCCGAAAGAAATCATTCGGGTATGACTTGGAAAGACCAATATCACGCTTTAGTAGTCGTGCCGGCTGCGAATTCCTCCGTGTGGGAATCGCTGCCCGAGGCTTCCAGATATGTTGCGAGGAATTAGTCCCGGATCCCGACCCCTCATTTCGACGCCATGCGACACGGCGCTGCGCCATCGCATCACCTCAGACAAAGCCAGGATCCAATATCCCCAAGGAAGAGAAAGGCAAGGCGCCCCGTAACAACAACACCTTTTTCGTGGTGTCATGGTTGGGGAGAAGGAAACACACACACACACACACACACACACACACACACACACACACACACACACACACACAGCGATATATATATATATATATATATATATATATATATATATATATATATATAATATACATATATACATATATACATATACATATATATATATATATATATATATATATATATATATATATATATATATACATATTACATATATAATATACATATAATATATATATATATATATATATATATATATATATATATATAATATATATAACATAGAGAGAAGAGGAGAGAGAGGAGGGGAGAGAGAGAGAGAGAGAGAGAGAGAGAGAGAGAGAGAGAGAGAGAGAGAGAGAGAGAGAGAGAGAGAGAGATTTATGGGAACACAGAATAACAGCACGGAACGCACTCGACTGGAAAGAAGAAACTTTCATACGCATACACGCCTCCCCTTACCCAAAGAAAGAAGTAAAGTCGACGATAGAATTCAAGAAAAGAACGCCTACTCACAAAGCGTAATACGAGACGACACGATCGGGTTGAGGCGACGACGGCAGTGCAAACAGGACATTGAGCTCTCAGTGAAACAAAGTCAAATGGGTCAATGCCTAATGATCGGATGGGGGAGAGGTCGAGCGAAGGGGTAAGACATGGGGTGGGGTGGAGGGGGCAGGAGGTGAAAGGCAGGAGGGGAGAATGTGATGTAGAGAGAATGAAGGAGGGGGAGGAGAGGGCGATGGGTGTGGTGGGGGAGGGGATAATATCCGAATCCCCTCCTCACCACCAACTGTACATCCACCCTCCCGTTCTTTGTCCACGCCAAGATAAATGGGCATCGTTGTCATTCCCGTAACACCTTCCGCTAAGCCGTGGCCGTCGCCGCCGCCCTTAAATGGCCCGGATCCCTAATCCAGCATGTATTTTGTCATTCGCCGACCTTGAGCGAAAATCAAGGAAAAATACACTGATTATATTTCCCATTGTGAGATAAAAAAAACATGTGTCTGAACCGTCGCTATCATATTTACCTTTAAGCCGCATTATGTTCGCTTGGCGTGTGTTTGTGTTTGCGTGTGCGTGTGTTCATGTGTGTGTGTGTGCGCGTGTGTGCGTGTTCCGTGAACGCTAACTGTCGTCTTGGCCCCTTTGTGTGCGATGGCGTCTGAGCCGCTTTGTTCCTCCCGCAGCAGCAGCACACAAGGCGCGGAACCCAACGCCATAACGCTGCACAGACGCTTCACTGCCACTGCGGCACCCACGTGCTCCGACCCTGACACTGACTCACCCCGCACAGGTGCTGTCTGGGCTGGCAAAACACCTGTCCATCAGAGTGAAAACAGAGCTGCCAAGGCGTGGGAACTGCTAGGAAAAGTCTAGAACATCATAATAAACACGATCATGTACGAAACTATAGAATGAAGACTAACCGGTAGTGATTCCATACATAGCAAACCGCGTCTGTCTTGCTCCCTCATGTTCCAAATTACTTAAGTTGTTTAACAGGGCAATTAGCCAAATGCACGAGAGGAGCTGCATTATTAAGCACAGGCGGAATCTGCATTCCTTCCCAAACCGCAAGCACCTGAAAAATCTCAGCTGCATTCATGTATGCATTCCGTTATTCATTCCGTTAAAAGTGGAATAAAATTAACAAGGCAGATACCACTATACAACAAAACTCAGTAAACAGGAGACGGAAAACGGAAATGTATAAGCAGATAAGACACAAATAGACAAACAATCACATATGTTATAAAATAACAGCCAATTGATTTTCAAAATATAACTTCCAACGAAAACCTGATTTCCGCAACTGCCATATCCTGGACCTACACCTCAAGCCCTCACGTAGCCGTCACGTTTGGATAGCTTACCCAAGGGCGAGATTTATCAAAAAAGACCTTCATCCTGCCAGTGATCAATTGCAAATGCACGCGCGAGATGAAATAATGAGTATGGTGATAGAATGGCTTTCTAGGTGCGTGCTGTGATGAAAGAGAAATTGGAGAATCCAGATATATTTGACACGAAGCAGCGATTTGAAACCAAGCCGAATTATAATAACCAACTGTGTCCTAGATAGTTCTGCCAAGATTAATCGCGAGCATATAGTTACAACAAAAATGCTCAGCGTGACTAACGCTCTATAAATCCCTCTTGGTAAGGCCACTACCCTACAAACCCCTCTCACTGAGGCCATAATTCCTCCTCCTTTCATATCTATTTTCCCATTTTCCCCATTTAAGACCGCCCACGCCATAGGAAAGGAAGGCTTTCATCACGGCATTGCCTAAGACGAGAAAGTAGACAATCTGGGATCATTATTTTCACCGAGTCTTGGGAAACTAGCCGCGTCAGAGCGCGCTAATATCACGGTACTGTATGTGAAGAACGACTGTCAAATGGCGCTGCTACTATTAAATGCCGACGCAATAAAAGGTTTTATTTCCGTCTACGGCCGCGGAAACTGGGTCTTTCGTTTTACCGTTAATATAAACGTTATATATTACGCCCCTCGACTTATAAAATACATTAATAATAACAAATACATGGTACTGCTCTGTGCGTTAACAATGAAGCAAATTCTCGGTATCCTCATATTGCTAAAACTAACAAGGGCTACGCAATAAGCGGAGAAGCAAACCACTGTATCGTTTCTTATTTAGTGCTGGTGAAAGAAAAAACAGCAGTAAGATAATTGGAATATCCGAAGCATTATACAGTTACAGTCATCAGTGTATCCCGTGAATGTACTGTAAATGTTCGCAGTACTTGCCTAATACTAATGTAAAACCACATTTACCAAGAACAACAGTGAATTGCGTTTGTAATGATGAAATGTTGAAGGCAATAAGGAAGTACTTAGGTCTGGCCTTTGACACACCTGCATATGACCCGCAAGGCCTCGGTTCCCTCCCCTTCCCGCTCCCGCTCCCCTACATCCCCCCCTCACATCCTCTTTCTATTACATCTCATTCATTTTTCTCTTTTCTAGTGTTATCATCTCGTTAGAAAAGAAGACTCGAGAAGAAAAAATTCAACAACACGGAATAATCTTGTCTTACGCAGCGAGGCTTTTTTCGCGTCTCATCTCCGTTCATTTTTATATTTACTTGTGTAACTATTATCGTTTTTTTGGCGGTGCGATGATATTTCCGTTCTTGCATCACGGTAGAATGATATTACCTTAATTAAAGAAGGGTAGTTCTGTGAGTTCTGTGGTTGAAGGTTCGAACTGACAACCACCAGCATGACCGCGTCTGAAAATCACCTGCATCCGCCACCCTCATCATGACAGGTACCTGATCACCTGTCACCTGACGACCTCAGGCGACTATACAGGTCACAACCCCACGACATCCACCCTCGAAACAACAACCCAAAGAAATACAGGCTTGTAAATATCCCTCGCCTGAATCGGTTATCACCTTGAACTATATTTACAAACGGTCTTATTCCCCTTTCCACGTAACTAAATATTCACCTGTACTCATCAACCGAATTCCTCCACCTGTATTCCTCGCCGTCCCTTACTCACCTGCCCATCAACCGCCAGCATTCCCACACTTAATTGGTTCTTTCAGCTGAAATACTCCGGCCAAGGAGCTTCTGCCGACCAAGGTTAACATGCTGCAGCTGCACTTAAATGAAAAGCTCGCCCCGCCGTCACGACCACTAAGCTTTCAGAATCAATCAAGGGCGCCTCATTTCCTGTCCCGTCCACAAACCGCTTTTTTCAGAACGTGCACAAGAAATATCGTTCAAGCTAACTGAATTTTTGATAAATGTATGTATATCAAAACAACATAATTAATGTTTAACAACTCTCCCGTGACCGATTTCCCTACAACATAAGCAACAGATCGTAATGCGGATCACAAGCCTAGTTCACTCATGATTAAACATCACGACTTCAGCATCAGACGAACAGTTACGTTGACCTGCAAACGATCATAAAACGGCGACCTCGTGAATGTACGTGGCACAGCGTGGGTGGGTAGGGGGCAGGAGGGGGGTACTAAAACATTCACTCCCGCCCCCAGAGATTATATATACAGACATACATACATACATACATAATACACACACACACACACACACATACACACACACACACACACACTCACACACTCACACTCACACACACACTCACTCACTCACTTACTCTCACACACACATACACACACACACACACACACACACACACACACACACACACACACACACACACACACACACACACACACAATGTTCATACATACATACATACATACATATATATATATATATATATATATATATATATATATATATATATATATATATATATATATATATATATATATATAATGTACACACACACACACACACACACACACACACACACACACACACACATATAAGTATATGAATGTATTTATGTGTATGCATATATTTAGTCTGATATGTTGCTGCATTAATTAGTTGTATGCTTATAAGCCACTTCCTTTCCCCTCTTAGCAAACCACACAAACAGACGTCAATACGAGGAACCCATCATGATTTTTTTTTTCTCTCTTTTTTGTCAATGGCACCAGGATTCCCAAGAGACAACGCGAAACCACACTCCAGAGCCATTCCCCTTTTCTCAAGAATTAAGCCCGACCTTCCTGCAACAAAGCGCCAACCTAAACACACGTTCTACTGCAGACAATTACCGCAACAACCTGCCGGCCCACTCGGAAAACGGCCCCGAAAAAGACGCCATTCCCACACTTCGCATTTCGCCAGGTCTTTCCCCGCACGGCGTCGAGCTGGCCGCCCTCCTGCCGCCGCGTCGCCAGCTGCACACAGCCTGCTGCTACGGACGAAAAACTCAACATGACGACCGTGTGGCCGTTTTTACCGCTGGCCGACACCAACCAGCAACTCTCCGATAATAAACCTTTTCGCTTTGGCTTTCAACATTTGCAGTGCATATCACTGACAGAGACGGAAGCAGAACAGGGACTTCGCAGCCTGAACTGCGTTCCCATCATCGTTGACTTCTTGCACGAACACATTTTTATCGCTACGAAATTGCTGTAGATGGTAATACCCTGAAACCGTAAATGATCAACGCAACCGAAGTATAATCCGAGACCCATACTACATGTACTTGGCCTGAAGGTCGATTTTCCCGCTGCTAAGAACGTAATTGCGACCGAATGGACAACGCATTATGACGGCTGGGAAAGGCTGGCCCCGTACTCAGTGATATCACTTGTGCTGACATATGGAGAGCCTGCTACATGTGCATCTCCGCAGGCATTTGTCTCTGTCTTTCACAGTGCTTCCTAGTATTATAATGACATGCTCTTTATTTCCTTATCTACCTTCTCATTCTTGTTTCTGGCATTCATAACAATTCATAATTGGGCGTGCAAGTTGTACATTTATCAACAAATTCTCAGAGTCGGTCGACCAAGCGCTGCAGGTACTATCGTAAATATCGTTTCTGCGCTCGACGGCGACTGGTCACGCACCGACAATAACATATAATGCGATGTACTAATTACAGACGCTGTAGAGAAAAATAAAATCGATTCCTTTCGGAGGACACTGAACTCGGCAAATGAAACAATAGGCGAATGCATGACACCGGATACAGATGCGTGTTTCCACAGGGACTTGCTTTCTAAAAGTGAACAGTTACTTTTCGAAAGGTGCTATAAAAAAGTAGTAAAAAAATAAATATACCAGCAACATTAATCATTTGGGCACTTGACTGATAACGCGACACCTGCGTCATCCCAAGTGACAGGTGTGAAATACCTTAATGGGCGCAAACCAGGATACAGGAAGGAGGTGACGAAACCCACTCTTGGTTCTTTTTTCGATTCCGCTCGCAGAGAGAAAGACCCGCGGGACAGAACAAACAAATTAATCTCCCCTCGTTGGAACAACAGGTTCGTTAGCATAATTACAGCAATTAAATGCGACTCATACTCGGCAGGCGTAATTACCATCCCGGGCCTGGCCCCGAAGGCCGCCACCCCTACCTACCCGGCCTCCATCTAGACGCACGCGGCAGCAGAAAGACCTTTGTTCGACAGCGGCCGTCGAGCTCTCATGGCCTGTGCTTTGTTGATCTCCTGACACAGATACGGCGGCACGTGGTGTCGCCGAAAAACGCTAACTGCATTAACAGGGTGTTTTTCTCAGCCTTCTCTTGGGCCTTCAGCTGTAATTTAAAGTCCTCTGCTGGATTCCACATCGCCCATGCGTGTCTACCTGCTGCGACATCTGACTCGCTATACCTGTTCGGGCGGGAGATCAGCCTGACTCATCAAGCTTATCACTTTATCTCCGTGATTGACTAGGTCAGGACAGTTATTTAGCGCTGTACCTGACCTCCGAGATCGAGATTTGCCAGATGAGGCGGGAACTCCCGTCGCCCAGCCCCTCCAACCGCACCCCTTTAACGCATTTATGACAAGGAGGCAGTAAGCCTAAATTCGCATGTGCTAGGTAAATGCAGTACGCCTAAGGCAAGGATAAATGATTAATGGTTAAACTGCCCTCGATGTCTGCGCCATGTCCTCGCGTTCCTTTCGTTCGATCCTCGTCGTAAGCAGCTAAAGACAGCGACTCATTCCGTCAGCGCAGATCCCGGATGTAAAATACCGGCAACCCATGACTTGCATAACAGATCCCATCAAAGGGGGAAGGGAAAAATAAATTTCCTGTAGCGCGCGGCCTCCTTATTCGTGGGACGCGCGACACTTACGCCGAGGATCGGCAGCACTTCTCGGGGTTCAACCCACGCGCGAAGCTACACAAAGAAACGATGAAACTGCCGGATGGAAGCGACAAATCTCGGCAACTTCTCGCGTAATTCTTGTAAACGACCGGGGCGAGGCAGCGGCTCCGGGGAAGAGGGCCACAACTTTTATTCGAAGTACACAAAAAAGTTATACGAATTCTCCGTGGTCAACGGCCACTCCCAGACACACTTTTAGGAAGAACAAAATGGCTCGAGAAACGCGGAGAATGGACGTTAGGAACGAATTAGGAACGATGAGCGAAAAAATAAGCGAAAAGCAAATAAGATAAAGGGGAGAAAAATACCGCGAGCAAAAAGTAGCCACAAACTTCGTCATTTCCGGGGAGGCAAGTACATAGCTGCTCTGGAGGAGTCAGTAGGGCGTACCGTAGCGGAGATGGACGGAGTGTGGGGATCACAATCACACTCACACTTACACTCACACTCACATTCACTCACTCACTCTCTCACACACAGACAGACAGACAGACACACACACACACACACACACACACACACACACACACACACACACACACACACATTCTCTCTCTCTCTCTCTCTCTCTCTCTCTCTCTCTCTCTCTCTCTCTCTCTCTCTCTCTCTCTCTCTCTCTCTCTCTCTCTCTCTCCCACCACAACACACACACACACACACACACACACACACAACACACACACACACACACACACATAAAAAAACTCCTTGCTTTCGAAATATAAGGATGACATAATTACAATCGGGATCGAATAGCGAGAAAGATTGCCTTGTAAGACAGGAAATGTAATAATACAGTGACATCAGCCCTTCGCCCCATAATGAAGTAGAAAGTAACAAATGATGCTGCTTCTTCATATCTGGGTGGGGGGATCTTCGCATAATTAACACTAAAAAGAAGAATGGAGAGGGAGAAGGGGAAAGAATAGAAAACACACAATGAAATTTAATTTTACTTTTTCGAACACCGTGGCACGCAAGAGAACAGACATACATACAGACAGACAGACACAGACACACACACCATTTCGTTCCTTAACGGACGACTTCAACCTTTGTCTTCCTCAAGATATTATACGTAACGAGCATTACAGCGTCACGTGACACCTCGAGGCTCATTATGTTCCCCGGACGAAGAAACAGTAGAAAGGTCAGCGAGATATTATGCTGATGGTTGTAAAGTTCCACTGGCCTTTTCCGAGGCGCGAGAAGACGAGAAGAGATGATGCTCAAGACGAGTAAAAGGAAGAAGTGTTGAGGAGAGACTAATTTGCATTAGGCAAGTATGCTGTATTTATGTATGTATGTATGCATGTACATTATGTATGGCTCCGCATGTGTGTGTGTGTGTGTGTGTGTGTGTGTGTGTGTGTGTGTGTGTGTGTGTGTGTGTGTGTGTGTGTGTGTGTGTGTGTGTGTGTGTGTGTGTAAGCATGTGTTGGCATATATATATATATATATATATATGTATATATATATATATACTATATATTATACATATATATATACATATATATACATATATATATATATATATATATATATATATATATATATATGTATATATATGTATATATATACATATATATACATATACAAACATATACACACACAAATATACATACATTTATAACCTAACATGCATACCCTTTTGTGTATACCAATCCAGCTTTTCCTTCTTCTTCCTCTTCACCTCCCGACAAATAAAACAAAAACCTGAAATAGCAAACACCAATAAACGGGACAAAAATAACTCTTAAACAAGGAGATTAACCAGAGCGTTCTTGAGAGCGACCTGCCTCCTCCCACCTGCAGATAACATCTCGACCCAAAACACCAGCCGTCCACGACAACCCCCCCCCCTTTTCTCATCCATTTACCCCCCACCATCCCCCCCCCCCTCTGCTTTTAATCGCCTCAGCCTCCCTACGTCGCCTGTCACGCCTTCGGGCCCACCGCAGCCCTCCATAATTACCCAAGCTTACTCTCTTGTGAAAATAAGAGGATGGGCGGCTGGATGGGTGCTTTACAGCTTACGGGAGATAATTGATTTGACAGCTCATTTGTTTCCATAAACTCAAGCACAGACACAAATACACACGCAATACACACACACACAACACACACACACACACACACACACACACACACACACACACACACACAGGTACACTCCCCTCTCCTCACACGGAAAATACTAAGATAACATCATTATTGTTGGGGATGCACTGTGTGTGGTGAACGAATTTCTCGTTCTCTCTTAGGCCGTGTGTGGTCTCAGGTAGGTCGAGACGTGTCTTAGCCTACTTAGTTAATTCCCCGTTCGCATCCCCTTCTCCTTCCCTCCTCCTTCTCATTTTCATTCTTCTTCTTCTTCTCCTCCTCATCCTCTTCTTCATTCCTATCCCCCTTCTCCTTCTCCTCCTTCTCTCCCTTCTCATCCTTAATATCATGATTGCTGTTGTTCGTTTTGTTGTTATCATCTTTTCTTGTTCTTATTCCTCCTCTTCCTTCCCCCCCCCTCCGCTACCAGGCCAGGGCAGAGTGTGGCTTGAGATGCAGGTGCTGCTGTCATTAAGGTAGATCGTACACGAACTTCCTATTATCTCCCCCACACCCACCCTCCCCCTACCCCGCCCACACAATGCCAACCAGGGCGCGAAATACTATCACGTTTTCTCCCTTTTCTTCCTCTTCTGAGCCTGCTCTGTTTACTAGGGTTGGTTACTTTCTCTCCTGTTATCCTTTTCTACTCTTCTTTTCTACTTTTCGTTGAACCTTCCTTGTGAGTTAATACTAATAATTATGAGATGATCTTATTTGCAAAATAGAGAGGCGTGCACCTAGCCTTGTGTTCTTGGGTGACAAGCCTCCGGATATCTCCGTTTGGACGTGTTCTAGGCCGCTTGCTCAAGGAGGTAAACGGGAACTCCAAATAAAGATGTTCCAGCAAGATGAGGAAACAAAGGAAGACACAAATAACTGCACGGGGAAGAAAGTGTCTCAGACCGTGACGTCACACATGTCTTACGGTGTAGGTAGAACGTTAGTGAAACCTGGACCAGCACGCGAGAAAAATCTCCATAAATTATATTATAATCGCGTGGGAAATGTTTTTCTTCCAATGTGTTCGCCAGCTGTCTAGTAAAACAAATTTCCATTTTAATGAAGTCTGCACGACCATTAGTTGTTATGTTATGAAGCGGTACTCTCTTCTCTCTCTCTCTCTCTGTCTCTCTCTCTCTCTCTCTCTCTCTCTCTCTCTCTCTCTCTCTCTCTCTATATATATATATATATATATATATATATATATATATATATATATATAAATATATATATATATATATATATATCATCATCATTTAACGGTAGGTTCATGTCTGAGCCGCCGTGGTCACAGCATGATACTCAATTGCAGTTTTCACGTTGTGATGCTCTTGGAGTGAGTACGTGGTAGGGTCCCCAGTTCCTTTCCACGGAGAGTGCCGGTGTTACCTTTTTAGGTAATCATTCTCTCTTATTTATCCGGGCTTGGAACCAGCACTGACTTGAGCTGGCTTAGCCACCCAGTGGCTAGGCAGGCAATCGAGGTGAAGTTCCTTGCCCAAGGAAACAACGCGGCGGTCGGTGACTCGAACCTCGAAGTCAGATTGCTGTCGTGACAGTCTTGAGTCCGACGCTCTAACCATTCGACCACCGCGCCTTGACGATCATGTGCTTCCATGATTTTTCTTGGCAATTTAGAGCGGTGGTTTGCCATTGCCTTCCGCCCGGTGTTTTTTTTTTTTTTTTTTTTTTCCGAGTCACCATCTCTATTTACCCGGCACTGACTTGGGCTGACTTGGTCCCCAGTGGCTAGGCAGGCAATCGAGGTGAAGTTCCTTGCCTAAGGGAAACAACGCGGCGGTCGGTGACTCGAACCCTCGAACTCAGATTGCCGTCGTGACAGTCTTGAGTCCGACGCTCTAACCATTCGGCCACCGCGGCCCCATATATATATATATAAATATATATATATATATATATATATATATATATATATATATATATATATATATATATATATATATATATATATACACACACACACACACACATACACACAGATAGATATTTGCTGGTCTCTCTATCCAATACAAAACAGAACCTCTAAAAAGTTTAATTCATACATGCAATCGCATCTTGCAACCATCTTTCCTTCCCCTTCAAGATCCTACAGGAAGCCAACACACCGCGTGCAACATATCAACAGCATGCAGTTCCGGCCCCGAAGGACAGCAAGAACGGACGAGAGCGACCAGCCGTTCCCCGCGCCACTGACACCACGCGGCCGCCACCTGTCCCCCTCGCCCGTCTTAACGATACAATCTGCATCATCAACATCTGCTTCGTACATTTAATGTGGACAAATTAGCGGGTCTCGCTTGCTACTGCGCGTATATTTCTGGAACTGGTTTTGTAGGGTAAGGTAAAAGCGGGGGACGGGGGGGGGGGATGTTGGTGAGGGATGATGATGATAAGGAGGTATGAAAGGGTAGATGGGCATAAGAATGGAGAGGGAGGGAGAATAGAAAAGGAGAGATGAGAGAGAGTGAGTGAGTGAGATGTGTTGAGTGAGTAAGCAGTGAGTGAGCGAATGGTGACAGAAATAAATCATGGAAGTGACACAATAATTTAAAAAGCATCCGGCACTGCATCGCCCTTTCCACAAAAAAAAAGAGAAAAAAAAAGCAGTTGAAAAAGGAGGAGCAAAAAGACTGGCAAACTACACGACATATTATAACAGAGGGCAGCACCAACTCCACCCTTCCGTACGCGACCCAAAACACAGTCAGTCCCCGGGTGTGCACGCTGCAGATATCACGTACTTCCTTCCTCCTCCTTTCCGTGCATCTGCAACGAATCGATTAAAAATGCGAAAGCAAAAAATAATTTCAGAATGATAAAAACTGCGATCCTTAATCAACCCAAAAACTTGGATAAACACCGCGGGAACTTCATTAAAGTACTCCCTTGTGAGTTTCCACGAGTTGGTTATACGATGCACTCACGAGCTCGGCGGTCGAAGGGTTTAATGGGCGAACTTCTTGCGACCTTTTCGAGCTTATGATTGGCCTTAAGAGCTTTTGTAAGTTCTTCCTGACGGCCAAGGTCACCGCCGACAGCTCGCGCCAGCTGATAATTGGGATGTAACGCATTTTTTTCTTTTCTTTTTCTTTTAACGGAGGCAAAATACGTGGAATGGAGACAGTTATGAATGTGTGTCTATGCAGGAAATACTGTAATAGAATAAAACAAAGCATACTTCTCTTGCACTCCTTCTCCTTTTATTAGCTCTCTCTCTCTCGTTACATGCACGCACTCCAAGTGTTCAACATGCAGCTCGTAATAAGTAATAAATAAATCATCTTCGACAGGCCATAATTATCTCTCGTCAATATGATTTTTAAAAAAATTCTTTGTAATATTTAATAAAACACACACACACACACACACACACACACACACACACACACACACACACACACACACACACACACACACACACACACACACACACACACACACACACACAGCAACAGCCACATACACCCCTACGGTCAGCAGTGAATAGGTCATGTGTATCATTGTTTACGTTAGTCAGCTGACTTGCAGGGCGCGGCAGCCACCTGCTTTCAAACGCTCGCCAGCTGCCCCCTCCCCCCGAACCTCCTTTCCTCGCGCATGTGTCGAGGAGTTTACCCAGCACTTGATCCACTTGGGGTTTATGGGCAGCTGCATTATTCATATTTAGGTAGGTGGAGGGGTGAGGCAGTGGGGAGACGGGGGGTAAACGGGTATTTAGGATATAAATTTGATATGGTTAAGTGCTTCGAGCAAATACAAAAGGGTAAATACACACTACGCTCGCTCGCTAATTGAGGTGTAAATGTAAACATGTAAACTATCGTCCATTAAAGGTCAAACTAATAATGTTCTGTAAAATTAAGTTCAAATCAATTTTTCATATAATAAAGTGAATATACAAGACAAAAAAAGAATGGATTGCAGATCTAAATCTCTCCTACATTTCTTCTGTGTTTTGTTTCTTCTGCAAAGCCGAGGACATTCTTCAAGCCGTAGTCGCCTCTAATAAGCAAATTCTATTAAGTTATCGCGAGTCATCATCGGTATTCAAGGAGTGTGTCGCGCGTGGGATCAGGGAGGAGAGGGAGGGGAGAGGAAAGAACCCCGGCCTGCTAAGCTTACGAAACTGGTTTACAAGGCCAATTACCATCACCATAACCTCTCCCAACCGCCATCACAATCAGGAGCACATTGAAGAAAAAATATTAGGGAGAGAAGAGGAAGAAATACGAGCAAAATCCACAATCAGGCGACAGATGACGGACGGGTGTCGGGACAAGACAGACATACGCGCGGGCACAAAGCCGCCTGACTAACGGAAGGTGGCACTAAGCGACTCCGAAATCAGGGATAATATGGAAGGGTCGCGTCCTTCCCCTGTAATCCTCGTGCCGTTGGGATTTACCTGTGTCCAGTAGGACGTGCACGTACTAAACGTCTGAAAAGAGAAGGCCCTAGGACATCGCTCGCTCAAAGAAAAATGTACTGAACGCAACAGATTAAACAATGACGTATGGTATTCAAAGAATTATGTGAAAATAAAAGGTACATTCCGATAATGGAAAAAACGAAGGAGAAAAAGAACAAAGTCTTCTTTTCTCTTATCAGCTTACCCACTTACAACCCTGATACCCTAAGAATATAAACGAACTTGTCAAAAACCGCAAAAGACTTTTTTCTTTATATTTTTGCTTTCCCTTCCCTCTCTGCCTGTGTCTATCTGTCTGTCTGTCTGACTGTCTGTGCCTGTCTGTCTGTCAGACTGACTGCACCCCCCCCCCCTCTCTCTCTCTCTCTCTCTCTCTCTCTCTCTCTCCTCTCTCTCTCTCTCTCTCTCTCTCTCTCTCTCTCTCTCTCTCTCTCTCTCTCTCTCTCTCTCTCTCTCTCTCTCTCTCTCTCTCTCTCTCTCTCTCTCTCTCTCTCTCTCTCTCTCTCTCTCGCCTTCCACTCTTTTAAAATTCTATCTTCAGGGTACACTAGAACCTCCACGACTGCACTCAAAGTTTATTTACTATAGCCAGCCACCCCCATCAACCCTTCAATCATAGGCAAACATGCACATCCCACCCACCAGGTAGAAGGGAACTTGCCTACAAGACGTTAAGTGTCTCCCCCCCCCCCATCCGACCACCCCTTAACAAGGCTGAGTAACGAAGTCAGATGAACATCTCCGTTGGTGGGCAAGACTGGAGGGAGGGTGTGGGGTAGGGAGGGAAAGGGAGGGGGAGGGAGGGTACGCACAAGTGGAAAAGGGTGCAGGAGGATGGAAGGGAAGGGGGTTGGGTGAGGGCTTGAGGGAGAGGTGAAGATTCCCTACGTGATTAGCAAATGGTCGAGAGGGAGAGAGGGGGAAGGTCGAAAAGTCAGATTTAGAAGGTAGTTTGGCCGAGAGGGAAAAGCGAGTGATCAGGTCTCAAGTGACCTGTCTCATAGGGATTAAAAACCTATTACCAAACAGGATACAAACATATAAATGGTTACTGGGAACGGGAAACCTCCGCCAACTACCGCCCCGCGCTCCACCAGCCGCCTTCCCTGCTCGCCGGAGAACGCCAGCGGGACGAGAACGCGGCTTTGTCCCGCTGCCGCTCGCGTGCTTGGTCCTCCTCGCGCGCCGGTTGCTCGTACACGCGATGTCATTTTTTCACTAGTCTTGCATAGCACTTGCAACAGATAATATGAAGAGGAGATAAAGAGGAAAACAACCCCGCAGGGTATGCAAGGAAGGGAAGGAAATGATAAGGAGGCATATAGGGGTGAGAATAAAACGGTCAGAGAGACAACGACTATCGTGATGTCCACTTTGGCTGTCACGTGTATCGCAAAGCAGGAAGGAGGCGAGGAAGAGGGAAGGAAGGGGGGGGGGGGGCAGCGGTGTTGGCGGCGTGGCGGGACCGTTACTCCGCCCCGGTAGTTCCTCTGTCAATCATGGGTCGACCAATGTACACCTCGCCCTGCCTCCTAGACATTGTTTCACACATACACACACACACACACACACACACACACACACACACACACACAAACGTGTACGAGTAAACGAGCAACATTCGCTAATCCCTCCGAAACAGCAAGCCTTTCGGTCCCACCTTCAGTTGCCTCTCTCGTATCTTTTTTTACACTGTTCGGGGAACGTAGTTTGAACATCCACTCCTTTCCACATTTTTGTCTTTTGTTTTTAATGAAGAAATAAGATTTTATTTTTTTTATTTTATTTTTCGGTGAATGCGGGAGTTCCGGGTTCCCCTCCCCCCTCCTCCCCTCCTCCCTCCCCATCTCCTGCCCCTCAGGCGAAACGCTGATAATGACCAGATCGGCTTCCTCGATCACTCAATGAAAGAGCATTGTTCCACGACCGTTCAGCGCTTTTTATCTCCATCTTTAATACTATTTTTTTAAACATTTCTACATCTCATGTGTACGTGACGGCCCAACCCACGTCCAAGATTACTCCGGTTTAACCAATCAGGTATAGGATTACACAAAGTACGCCTAATGTTGGATTCTTTATTTCGCACGATATCCAAAAGGCATCTTGTGTAAGAGCTATGATATCCTTAAGCTCCAGGGAATGCTGTAATGTGACATTTACAACATTAGAATTGCAATTAATGCTTTACTGCTTGTGTAAGTATTTTACATAAAAGGAAGCGCAAATCTCTAGGCGCAAAGATGCACTCACACTCGTGCACACACACACACACACACACACACACACACACACACACACACACACACACACACACACACACACACACACACACACACCACAGAACACCCTCAATACCGTCACATCCTCCAGCAACAAAGGCGAAGGCGCGTCCGCGAACGGCTTCCCAGTGACGGCGGCGAGCGAGGGTGATGGCAGATACGCCGTCATTTCCCGCGTATTACGCCGTCCGCACTCGCGAAGGTGTAATGGCGGGACTGCCGGGCCGCCGCGTGACTGGTATGGGAAGAGTTTTTGCGGCGCGTTCCGAGGGCCGCGCGACGGGCCCGCTGCCGCCTTCATTCTGGTTGTCTGCTGCGTCTGGTTGCACTGTTCATATGCATCCGTTTTTTTTAAGCAAAAGCCGTTTAGAAATCCTATCATTTTATACCAGTATATGAAGAATATTAAGAAAATGAAAAAAAAAAGAAAAAAAAGGTCCGTTCGCGGTAGTGCTTGCGATTACGGCGGCATAGCGATTATTATCGAGGTTACGTCTTACTGGCAGAATAAGAGCAGTGAGAGGCACTCTGGCCGCATGTACACCGCCATGCTGTATTACTCTGCAGAAGAATTTACACGGTCGACAAATCGTCAAAAACTGGGAAAACCTTGTCAATAAAAACGTTATTTATAATCCCGGAATGATACGATGTGGTGAAAAAAAAACGAAAAAAAAACTTGCTTGCAATAAAGACCACAAAAATTGTTGAATTTGAAAGGGTAAGTCAGGGGCAACTTGGACAGACAGCAATGGAGACATCACTTTTTTCTTAACAAGGAAAAAAAATACCACTTCATGGCAATTCAACTTCCGCCTTCCACGCACAAAAATTAGATGTAATGCTTCTTTAATATTGCTTCCTTTCGCCGAAAGAAAGTCGCGGTATCATCTCGGTTCAGCGGATTTCTCCCAAACCTGCAGCCGTTCCCTCGCCTCGTCCCGCACCACACCAGCTCGCAGTCGTGTCTCGAGGAAATGGCTGGCCGTGAAGAGCCGCTGGCGAGCCACAGGCGATCTAAGGTTTGTATGAACCGTCGGTGATGATTCTGGATGCTTGGGGCCAATATTGCAAAAAGACAGTGTTGGTGTTCTCACTGACACCGCAGATGAGGGGCTGTCACTAATAAGCGGACTCTCTTAAGAGCAATGCCAGCCAAAACATAAGGTACGTAATAAGAAATAAGGGACATAATAAGCTAGACTACTCCATGTGTGCGTGTTGCAGTAAGGTAGCATCAAGAGTAGTATATACTGAGCAAATGGTTAAAAGTGCCGTAAGCAATAATAAGCAAACAATACCAAAAATGTAATATAACGGAACAAAACGTCCCTGAGGAACTGTACTTAGTAAACTTCTCGACAAAGAACACGCCAAAGTTTGTGTTCATACCAACATGATATACCTCACAGTTTATACTGGTAAAATAAATAATTTCAACGGGTAGTGCTTCTTATTTCACGAGTGAATTAAGTGCATATAAGAATCATTCAATTTAGGAAGAACTTATATATCCTGGAGAATGAATGGCAAAACATTATACCATGTTGATACAGTACTAGAAAACGCCACTACACAGCACACCTATTTTGTGTGTAGTGTCATTCTTCTAGTAGCATATCCTGCAAAAAGAAATAATAAGTATACAAGTTTTTTCTTGAAGTCGAAAATTCTGCTGATGCTTACCTGCATGCCAGCTCTTCCTGACCATGGATGAGGGCGGAGGTTCTGGCACAACTTTGGGTGACTGCACGCCCACACCCATGCTCCTGCGGTCACCAGGGGCGCGGTTGAGCGCCTTCAACATGGGGATGGGCATGGCGGAGGTCCGAGGGCGTGGGCGGGGTTGGGTGTCGGGTGTGGGCGTCAGGGTGGGCAGTGGGTATTCAGGCAACTCCACAAGACCCACACAATTTTATTATACTACACATGAGTCAGGGCTATTTTCTGGCTACTTAATGAGTTAACTTGCTTAACACATACGTCGCTCGCAAATAGGAGTTCAAGTCTGCACTAATCCTCATGTTTATCTTTCCTCTCTTTTAGCAATAAAATCCTCGATCTTTTATTTCCATAAAGATCTTTGCTTTCACTCTAAAGGACTGGAAGTGGAAGAGGCTGTTGGTAAACGATAGAACTTTTCCAGTAAAATAATAATAATAATAACAATAATAATGATGATGATAATGATAATGATAATAATAATAATGATAATAATAATAACAATAATGATAATAATAATAACAATGATAATAATAATATAATAATAATATAATATGATAATAATAATAATAATAATAATAACAATAATAGTAATAACAATAGTAATAGTAGTAATAGTATAGTAGTAGTAGTAGTAGTAAAATAAATAATAATAATAATAATAATAATAATAATAAATAATAGTAATAACAACAACAACAATAGTAATAATAACAATAACAATAATAACATTAACAATAATGATAATAATAATAAAAATATAAAATAATAACAATGATAATAAAATATCAATAATAATAATGATAAAAAACATTATCAATAACAATGATGAAAAACATCATTAATAATGATAACCCTAATAATAATAAACAACAATAATAACAAAAAGAAGAACAATTATAATCATGATAAAAAGTGGAGAATCGCCGAGGTAATGCATTAACATGTAAGGACGCAGACTACCATGAAGAGGGGGGGCGGGGGGACTACGTCATCACCTCAACCGCCAACATCCAGGAGGCTGAAACTTTATATACCTTGCAATCTCCCCCACCTCCTCCCCTTCCACCTCCTCCTGGACTTCTCTTTTACTCTAAGTATCATCTTCGTCTGTTAGAGGATGTGAACCAACAGTTAGGCAGATTGAGACATTTTGTGCTTCCCGTCTTGGTCTGTGTTTACGTGACTTTCCCCCCTGTGAGATCTTATCATTCGCAGGTCTAAAATACCTCGTCTTAACGTCATGCCTCTTCGCGTCACAGATGTTGAGGGTAAAAGGACACCCTAAGACGGAATGTTCTTCGAACTGCCAAGGATTATACGAACTCTCCCTTCCGAGTTCCGCTTAAGAGATAAAAAAATGACGTTGGGGAATAAATCAGCGTCGGGCGTGCCAAATGCGTAACATTCTTCTCATCGGAATCAATGACCATTTCCGAGATCTATTGTCACTTTCAGTAGCCATGACAGCTGGGAGGAGTCCTCAAACCCCAAAGGTCACACACATAAATATACATAGACAGACAGACAGACAGACACACACACACACACACACACACACACACACACACACACACACACAATCTTGGTAAGATCCTGAAAATACAGACTCCACTTGTTCGCTTCGACGTCCTCGCCCTCCCCCGTCCAACTACCTCCCAAGAGGCCTACGAGAGCTCCGGTAACAGCCTCGCCTCGCCGAATGACCCCGCCGAAGATTTACGATCTTCCTGGCCAGCTCCAAAGCGCGATCACGCATGCGGGGCGGCCGAGGAATATCCGTGTGTGGGTAAACCTCGGAATGTCCTCTCGGTCGGATATTACCTTTTCGGCGCCGCGAACGTGTAAACTCTTCCTGGTGATAGGCCTATAGCTACTCATTCGAATTCGGTAATAAAAATAATGTCTACATCTAATAATGCAAACATTTTACCAAGTGTACTTACACATACATAAACACAACCACAAATCCATATATACACATCCACACACATTTTTTTTCAATTCCGATCCTTCAATTATCGAGTCCTTAACAAGTGGTCGTCTGGCCCGCCGGGATCTTCAACGCAATAAAATTTCTCTGGCAACTAAGTGCGAACTGTAATTTACTAATTGTCGACAAAGCGCCTGCAAGCCTCAAGCAACGGGATGATAGCAACAAGCAAGAGCGTGTGCGTTCCTCGGAGTCATCAATGAATATTCATTAACCGTCTCGAGGCACCGTGGAAGACGTCGGAAGGAGGAACGCACTAAATAAGGGGGGATAAATTGCCTCCCGCCATCTTGGGGATCCCAGATCTCCATCATCTCCAGACACGCGCTGGCCCCTTAATGCCTCGCCAGCACGGCTCTGCTAGGGCGCCCGGCGAACATACATCACGGAAAATATGTGTGTGTAGACAGCAAGGGAGAAGAGGAGAGGGAAGGAAAGAGGGGGGAAGAGAGATGGATAGAGAGAGAGAGAGAGAGAGAGAGAGAGAGAGAGAGAGAGAGAGAGAAGAGAGAGAGAGAGAGAGAGAGAGAGAGAGAGGGGGGGGGGGCAATCAAACAGCCAGACAGACAGGCATGAAGACCAACGAAGGAGATGAAGAAACAGGCAGAGAGGATGAAAGTGAGGCTATGGATACGGACAGAGAGCGAGAAAGAGATGGAGATGGATAATGAGAACGAGGAGGTGACCCAGAGAGAGAAGAGAGCGAGAGGAAATATCTCGACCACGAGAACCTCCTACATCACGACCACTCGCCCATCGCCCCCGCCTAACTTCTACGAAACCTCTGGCCAAAATGGGCGTCAACTTGCTGCCACCTGTCACGTCCCATAGATTAGTCTGTCATAAACCCGCCTCAGAACCTGCCTGACGTCCCAGGCTGGCTTGGATGCTGACACTTGGTTTATCTCGTCAACGTCTTGCTTGTGAGCTGACGTTGATTGTCTTGTTCACTCCAAAGAGCGTCGAAAATTTAAGCCGACGCGCCCCTGCTTGACAAACACATTAAGTCTTTAAATCAAAATACATAATAATCCGTTATGCATGTAACTGTCGTAAATATGCAAATACACAACCCTTATTTAACTTTAAAGGTCCCTCTGGCTACTCTTCCACATTTCATATGAATATTATTACCCATGGGTTAGAAATTGGGATTAGATGAAACATTACTCGAATTAATGTTGATAAAATCTAACTGACAAAATGATGATGATGATGATAATGATAATAATGATGATGACGATGACGACGACGATGACGACGACGACGAAGACGACGACGACGACGATGACGATGACGGTGTGGTAGTAGTGATGGTGTGATAGTGATGATAGTGGTGGTGATAATGATGATGATGGTGGTAATAATGATGATGATGGTGGTAATAATGATGAATAAAGGGGTAATAAAATCACAATGATAATATTAATAGTGTTAATTAAACAGGTTCACTGATTCTGCTGGTGTAAACAAAATATAAGAGTGGAAGAGTGGGAGAGAGAGAGGGAGGAGGAGAGGGAGAGAGGAGAGAGAGAGAGAGAGAGAGAGAGAGAGAGAGAGAGAGAGAGAGAGAGAGAGAGAGAGAGAGAGAGAGAGAGAGAGATTCCCCTAGTAACGAATCGGTAAATGCGGTATCTGACCACCAAACAAGATCACCGGCCTGTCCTTGCCTAAGAAGCTCCGGTGAATGAAAGACTTGTTATTCATGCCAACGCTTGCCAAGCTGAGAACAAAACACCTATGGTTATCTCGGCCAGTGAGCAGCGCTGTATGTTCAGTGTGTGCGTGTATTTCCCCAACAACAAAAAAAAGAAAAGAAAAAAAAGAGAGAAAAAAAAAGTTCCGGTAGGGAAACTGGAAATGAAATTCTATCAACGTAGCTTGCTGGTTAAGTGTAGCTGACCATCACAGTCATCATTACAGCCGCCACTGCGTACTTCCGTCATTACTTAGCTCTCTGGACTGTGCAACTTCCAAAGCACTTTAAATTTTACCATTTCAACTGCAGCCATCAAACATCAGTGTTAAGCCACCATCTCTCTCTCTCTCTCTCTCTCTCTCTCTCTCTCTCTCTCTCTCTCTCTCTCCTTTCGCGCTCTCTCTCTCTCTCTCTCTTCCTCTCTCTCTCTCTCTCTCTCTCTCTCTCTCTCTCTCTCTCTCTCTCTCTCTCTCTCTCTCTCTCTCTCTCTCTCCTTCAACACACATGTTCTCCCTCGTGTTCCTTAGCCCCGCCCCCCGGGGACCACTACAGAACTCCACCCTGGTCACAAGTCTCTCTTCACTCTGGAAAACAATTACACGCCAACCGAGGCACCAACGGCCTACCTGTACCTCACAAATCCCAAGCCGTTTGTAAGACACACAAAGAACAATTGCCGAACTACTGAGCCGTGTATGGTCCTTCCTTTGAAAATCGGAATAAGACCTTCACAACTGAGTTCACCGAAGAACAGAAGTTTGATAACCGTTATCTCGAAGGGAATGCGCTCCCTGCCAAGTATTTGAATTGATGTTGATCTAGTATCCGTGCTCCTCATAACTACCAAAATTGGTATGTAATCAATTAAGAGTTCCGCACACAAATTATATACGGCTTCCCCACAAGAAGCCGAACTGAGGGAAAAACTGCTCGCTTGTATGACCCCTCTCAAAGACCACAGTTCAAGTCCAACAGCCCGTTTACAACATACACCACAGTACTCGACCGGGCGACCTCTAAGTCCCCCCCCACCGACCTTCCCACTCCAGCCACCTCCTCTCTCATCCACACAGGGCGGAGTCTCGAGTCACAGCACCACCTTTCAGGGCACGCCGCGGGCCCTTACTGATGCCCAGGGAGCGAGCGTCCATCACCGAGTGTGTGGCGAGTCGCGGCCGCAGAATGAATCACAAAACTCTCGGAAATCTGGCCAGAGATTAGGCGGAAAATTGCGAAAGGCGGTGGGTGGCGCGGGAGGTATGCAAATTGGGACACCGTTGGCATCCTGTTCTATGGAGCATGTAATTGAAATTAGCTACTCTCGTGCCTAATGCCCCTGGGCCTAATTCGGAGGAACAAGCCCACCTTTTCTCGGAGCTCTGATTCACTCACGCGAGTCCTCCCACATATCTGGGATGCTCCGTCACGAGGGAACGACTTCGCGTTGCCCGGGTTCTGGAGTCTTCCCGTGTCACAACCCCAATGTTTCTCCCCATATCTGCACTTATATAGTAATATAGTTTTATTAATGCCAGAGTGAGAATGGCAGGGCAAGAGGGCGGGGACGCATGGCAGGACAGTCTTGTGCCCGTGCCCAGGAAGGCTGCTGACCACATAACCCGAGCTACCCACCCACACCTCCTGCTGGCCACCATCCCCGCCTCTCACGTTACCCTACTTCCTGCAGGAACCAGTCCCTATGTCATTCATTTACCTGCCTCATTCCCCATTCGGTAACGTACCCGAGAAAGCCCTGTCGCCCTCCTCCAGTTCGTGCAGAAAGCAAACTAACGGAACGCATGGCGGACAAATTACAGTTCAAAATAACCTGCCTCTCGCAACTTCTTTTTGTTTGGCTGCATGATCGATGTGTCTGCGGAGAACAGGCAAAAACTAACATTCGACCAGATAATTCACCTCGGCTCAGAATCTCATTCGTGTCTTCGATTTTAGCAAGCACATTCTACCAAATGTTATTCTTATTTTCGCATCTGTTTCATTCCCTCCTCTTCTCGCATGGTTCTCGTGTTCTTGGGGCCAGGTGCTCGTGAGATCAATACGCGCATGTTCGGAAGTTCGATAGGTAACAATCATAGATCTGCAGGCAATCGATATCGCCCCCCTAATCCCCTACAGGAAGGACACCGGAGATCGGGCGAGTGGTTCCCCACTTCGAAATCTACTGCGCCCGGGATCTTCTCGAGACGTGCCGAGTAGCCACGGTCATCCAAGAACCCGGGGACACGGCCTTCGATGGATGAGTCATGAGGGAATTCCCGACTCGAATAGCTAGGCAGTAAACGTTGGACCAAACGCGGATTCGAAGCTGCAATGTTTATATCCCCTCTGGATTGCGCAAACGTTGTTTTAGCTGAATTTTCCTAAGATGTGTTACAAAAGTAGCTCGGGGACCGGACGAACTTCCTGGCCCAAACACAGTGGATTAATTATGTGCGTCACGTGCCCTTTTCCTCGTGAGCATAGTACCTCGAGTCATCATGACTCATGATTGACTC